>NW_024741647.1:0-31364 GCF_018991925.1 Homarus americanus | reverse complement strand
ACTGTAGTGGCCATCTCGCTCAAAATGTTGTAGGCCCATCTCGCTCGAACTGTGGCCATTCTGCCTGTTCTGTAGTGGGCTATCTCTCGCTCTCGTACCGTAGTGCGTGGCCGGCCCCCTCGCCGCCCTGTAGTGGGCTGGGCCATCTCCTCGCCTGCAAATTGTGCGTGGCTGGCTATCTCTCGCTCAAACTGCAGTGGGCCAATGGCCCTCGCCTGTACTGTAGTGGGCCAGCCATCTCTCGCTCCTCACCAGTGGGCCATCTCTGCCTTACTGCAAAGCCACTTCCCCGCCTGTACTCTGTAAAAAATAGCCATCTCTGCCAGCTGCACTGTAGTAGACACATCTCTCGCCTCAAAACAGCGGGCCATCCCCGCCCCGCACAGTGGAATGTCACACACCATCCCCCTCCCGCACCACACACACACACACACACACACACACACACACACACACACACATCCCTGCCCTCAGCAAGCACACAATACCATCTCTCGCCTCGCCACAGTACCAGTGTGTGTGGGCCATCCTCCGCCCCCACTGTAGTGTACTATCTCTCGCCTGCCCGTGGCCATCCCCTGCCCACACCTGCCATTATCCGCTCGTACTGTAGTGGGCCATTTCGCTGCCCAAATTTGTGCGGCCATCTCTCGCCTCGTACTGTAGTGGGCCATCTCGCCCGTACTGCAGTGCGGGCCATCTCCCTCGCCGTACCCGTAGTGGGCCATCTCTCGCCTCGTACTGTAAAAGTGGGGATGAATAGCCATCTCTCGCCTCGTACCGCCGCAGCGGGTTACCATTTCTCGCCTGTACTGTAGCGGGCTATCTCCTCGCTGCCCGTACTGTAGTGGGCTAGTCTCTCGCCTCTTACTGTAGTGCGCGGGGCAATAGGCTAGTCTCGCCTCGTAACACTGTAGCCATCTCGCCTCGTACTCAGTGGGCCATCCTCAAGGCCTCGTAGTGGCTATTTCGTACTGCAGGGCAATGGGCCATCATCTCCCCTCGCCTGCCACCTCGCTGTGGCCAGCCGGCCCTCGCCTGTACTCCGTGTGCAGGCCATCTCGCCTCAGCTGTACCGTAGTGCGTGGCCATCTCTCGTACTCTGTAGGGGTGGTGGGAGGCTGGCCATCTCCTGCCTGCACACACAGGCCATCTCCTCGCCTGTACCTCACTGTAGGCAGTGTGGGGCTATTTCTCGCTCGTACCTCGTAGTGTGGGCTATCTCTCGCCTCGTACTGCAGTGGGCTATCTCTCGCCTGTACTCGCTGTAGTGTACACACATCTCGCCTCGTACTGGGTAGTGGGCTATCTCTCGCCTGTACTGTAGTGGGCCATCTCTCACTGTACTCAGGCCATCTCGCCTTCAGTACCACTGTAATATCTCCTCGCTCGTACCTGTAGTGGCATTATTTCTCACCTGTACTGTGTGTGCGGGCTACTCGCTCGTACTACGTAGTGTGGCTATCTCTCGCTCGCTGTACTGTGGGCTATCTTCGCTGTACTCGCTGTGGGCCATCTCGCCTTCGTACCTGCAGTGGCTATCTCACTGTACTGTAGTGCGGGCCATCTCTCGCCCGTACTGCAGTGGGCCATCTCGCCCGTACCGCAGTAGCTGCCTCTCGCCTCGTACTACCTCTGTAGTGCTGGCTGGCTATCTCTCGCCCTCGTACTGTAAAAAGGCTATTTCCTGCCCTGTACTGCAGTGTGCGTGGGCTATCTCTCGCTCGCTGTACCTGCACATCATCTCCTCGCTCCCTGTACTGCAGTGGCCATCTCTGCCTCCTGTACCAGTGTGGCCATCTCCTCGCCTGGGGCTGTACTGTAGTGTACGCTACCCCGCTCGTACTCAGTGGGCCATTTCTCGCTCGTACTGTAGTGGGCTATCTCTCGCTCGTACTGCAGTGGCTATCTCTCGCTCAAAATGGCTGTAGTGTGGCCATCTCGCCCGTACCTCAGCTGCAGTGGCTATCTCTCGCCTGCACTGTAGTGGCCATCTCCTCGCCTGCACTGTAGTGGGCCATCTCCTCGCCTGCACTGCAGTGCACACATCTCGCCTCCTCAGGTACCCCACAGTAGTGCGGGCTATTTCCTCGCCTGTACTGTAGTGGGCTACTCGCCTGTACTGCAGGGCTATCTCTCGCCTCTTTCGTACTTCGCAGTGGGCTATTTCTCGCTCTCTGTACTGTAGTGGCCATTTCTCGCCTGCACTGTAGTGCGGGCCATCTCTCGCCTCGTACTGCAGTACACATCTCTGCCTCTGTACCAGTGGGCTATTTCTCGCCTGCACTGTAGTGCGGGCCATTTCCTCGCCTGCACTGTAGTGGTAGTGCGTGCGGGCTGGCCATTCTCGCCTGTACTGTAGTAGCTATCTCTCGCTCGTACTGTAGTGGCTATCTCGCCTGTACTAGTGGGCTATTTCTCGCTCGCTGTACCTGTAGTGGGCTATTTCTCGCTCGTACTGTAGTAAATAGACATTATCTCTCGCCTGTACCTCGCAGTGGCCATCTCTCGCCTGTACTGGGGAAAAGTGGCTATTTCCTCGCTCGTACTGCGTAGTGTATTATTTCTTTTCGCTCGTACTGTAGTGGGCTATCTCTCGCTCGTACTGTAGTGGGCTATTTCTCGCTCGTACTGCAGTGGGCTCTCTCTCGCTCGTACTGTAGTGGGCTATCTGACGTTTGTCTTGAATACCCACAAAATGTTCTATACTACTGAGGGTATACACAAACACTTGTTCCCTTAAAAGTAGATTCTATTCTCGTACGGGAGATATATACAGTACATGGGGGGACCCAGAAGCTCGCTTCCACACCACCAAGACTCTGTCTTCACTCTCTATGTATTACTGCGCGTTGGGATGTACAGATGTCAGCATTCACAAGCTGAATACATAAAGTATAAATATGATAATTTATACACATAATATGGTGCACAATAAATGGGAATATTACATAGAATTAATACATGTTCTGTAATACTTTACCATACATAATTAATGGAGTAATATAAGAGTAATATAATAATACACAGCTTAAGGTACTACTTTGTGTCCATATCATACAGGCTATCTCTCGCTCGTACTGTAGTGGGCTATCTCTCGCTCGTACTGTAGTGGGCTATCTCTCGTTCGTACTGTAGTGGGCTATCTCTCGCTCGTACTGTAGTGGGCTATCTCTCGCTCGTACTGTAGTGGGCTATCTCTCGCTCGTACTGTAGTGTACATCTCGCCTGTACTGTAGTGGCCATCCCCCTCGCCTGCACTGTAGTGGCCATCTCGTCTGTACCTGTGTGGCTGGCCATCTCCTCGCCTGTACTGTAGTGGGCCATTGGCCCCTGCCTGCACTGCAGTGGCCATCCTCGCCTGCACTGTAGTGGGCCATCTCGCCTCAAAATTGCAGTGGCCATCTCTCGCTCGTACTGTAGTGGGCTATCTCTCTCGCCGTACTGTAGTGGCCATTCTCGCCTCGTACTGTAGTGGGCTATCTCGCTCACTGTAGTGGCCATTCCCCGCTCGTACCAGTGTGGCCATCTCCTCGCCTCAAACTGTAGTGCGGGCCATCTCGCCGTACCGTAGTGGCCATCTCGCCTCGTACCGTAGTGCGGGCCATCTCGCTCGTACTGTAGTGGCCATCTCTCGCCTGTACTGTGTGGCCATCTCCTCGCCTGCACTGTAGTGGGCCATCTCTCGCCTCGCCAGGTACCATTGCAGTGGGCCATCTCCTCGCCTCGTACTGTGTGGCCATCTCGCTCGTACTGCAGTGAGCCATTCTCGCCTGCACTGTAGTGGCTATCTCTCGCTCGTACTGTAGTGGCCATTCTCGCTCAAAATTGGAGTGGGCCTCTCTCTCCTGCCCACTTATCATCCGAGATGAGGTCGTTTGTGATGAGATATTCGGGTTTTTGGTCATATATGTCTGAACTTCCCCTATGTGTGTGTGCGTGTGTGTATTCCTGAGGGAGGCTGGCTGTGTCCTCCCGCTGTAGGTGTACGTGTCGTTTAGTGAGAGAGGAGGTCCTTCTTTGAACCTGTTTTAAGAACCTTCCTTGATGCTTGAATCTGTCTCTGGTATGAGGAAGATGAACTTTTTTTTATTTTTAATGGGAGAGGAAGAGAGGAGGAAGGAGAGCCAGGTAGAAGGAAGGGAGAAGTGGGGAAGGGAGAGGGTAAAGAAGAGGGATGGGTAGGGAAGTGAGAGGGAGAAGGAAGGGGAAAGGTTTATATGCACGTTCTTCTGCTTATTGTTAGTTTTATTATTCGTGTGTATAAAATTTATTTATCGTATATTATCTTGTGTGTACTTTTAAAAATCATAAATCTATCACACACACACACACACATACACACACACACACACACACACACACACACACACACACACACACACACACACACACACACACACACATGACTAAACAGGTTGCAGCTTGTTTACGCTCTCTCACAGAAAGACACGGAGGCTGACCTGTAAACATGATGGATCAAATAAATATAAAAATATGTTATAAAGACACCTTATGCAAATAAAGAATCACGTGAAGATTAGACATATCCCAGTAAATAGAACCTTGTGATTAAAACGCCTTTACATGACGAGAGTCCTCAGTTCGAATAATAACCAGTTGAAAGAAATTATCCTCTCATACCGTGTAATGTATATCTACAGTAACGTATCATTATGAAAAATATCATGTATGTATAATGGTGCGTGTGTGTGTGTGTGTGTGGTCAAGCAAGAGCGCCCAATCAATTATTGCTAATCCTTCACCTTTTAGACCTGACCCCAAACTCTCTTACCTATCCATCCTCCCCAGTCACACAATACCACAAGGTCGGCTGGTCAACCTCCATGTACTTTATGCCAAAAATTTTATGACCACAGGCCAAAATAACGTAAGTAAATAATGACTCTAATACCGCCGACTTATTTTATGTTGTTGTTGCCTGTTGTTGTTGTTGTTGTTGGTGTTGTAGGTGGTGGTGGGAGGTGGTGTAGGTGGTGTTGCTGCCATGTTGTTGTTGTTGTTGTTAAGTGTTGTTGTTGTGTTGTAGGTGGTGGTGGAGTGTGGTAATGGTGGTGTTGCTGGTGTTAAGGTGTTGGTGTTATATTGCATATATACATAAATATTATGTATCTTTGGTCATATAACTCAGGGACAAAATATATTTATTTATTTTGGTGTTGTTGTTTTTTCTCCCGCCAGTTACAGTAGGTTAGGATAAGTTGTGTTAGGTTATGACAGTGGTTGTGAGGCTAGGGTTAGGCGCCATGACAGTAGGTTGTGATAGGCTAGGTTAGGTTAAGACAGGCAGGTTAGAGCAGTTAGGGCAGGCACAGTGCAGGTTGTGATAGCCAGCAAATAGGCCAAGTAATCTTCCAGTAATATAATCTCCAGGTGAACCACGGGTCCTCCATAACAAGACGCGAGGTATTACCAATATGCACACACAACACAACAGACTCATGGGGACCATCTCACCACAAAACCAAACACCAATAGGTGGAAGCTATCCTCACGAGTTTCTAAGACCTGCTATTTCATGTATAAGTATCAAGCATCTTTCTAGCACCAACCACCGTTGCCTGGGTTAAATAAATCTATTTACCGAACTGAAGGTCATAAAATACAAAAAGCGACATTTACAATAAAGGTGATGACAGGCAGTTGACAGAAAGATTATCTCCCTTTATCGTCCTTAGTTGAAGGAGAAAGAATTTATCTCGCCCGAAGAGATAGGAGTAAGCGTTATCATGGATTATAATGGTCGGCGAGGGTACTACACCGCACGAATTTATTTTTTTATTATAAATTATCAAAAATTATCACCACTATACCACAGCCAACCACCAAATTCAGTATTTTCTTTTATTCATATTACCGAAAGTTTTTTACAAATTGCTCATGAGAGTTATTTCCAGCATTTTTATTACATTATGTAAGTAAAAATGGTAAGTTAAGTTGACACTCTCTTGTATGATTATGTATATATATATATATATATATATATACTTCATTTTTAGTCCATATAACACGCGGACTTTGAACATATAATCAACGACCTCACCAGCATGAATCGAACCTCGACCTACTGGGTGGAACGAACGCTTACCGCTAGGCCACAAGGACACTAAAAGCAGTTCTAGACTCTGTTATATTTCACACAAAGCCTGTTCATCGAGCTGATGGCGCCGTGAACCTCATTGGGAAACTGCCCTGCTCTTATGTGGTGTCAGTAGCATTTTACCGAATCCAGCTGGTATGAAACGCGAGGTACATATGTATACTTCATTTAGTCCATATAACACGCGGATCTTTGAACAGTTTCTCATAGCATTTAGCGAATTCAGCTACTTTGAACACAAAAGCCTGTTCATCGAGCTGATGGCGCCGTGAACCCATTGGGAAACTGCCTGTGCTCTATGTGGTGTCATCAGCTCGATG
The DNA here is from genome assembly GCF_018991925.1 of Homarus americanus. NCBI lineage: Eukaryota > Metazoa > Arthropoda > Malacostraca > Decapoda > Nephropidae > Homarus > Homarus americanus. The sequence continues at coordinate 24,923 of NW_024741647.1, read as the reverse complement.
AACAGGCTTTGTGTGAAAAAGAGTCTAGAACTGCTTTTAGTGTCCTTGTGGCTCAGCCGGTAAGCGTTCCTCAGTTCCACCCAGTAGGTCGAGGGTTCGATTCCATGCTGGTGAGGTCGTTGATTATATGTTCAAAGTCCGCGTGTTATATGGACTAAAAATGAAGTATACATATGTACCTCGTGTTCCATACCAGCGGATTCGGTAAAATGCTACTGACACCACATAAGAGGCAGCACGGCAGTCCCAATGAGGTTCACGGCGCCATCAGCTCGATGAACAGGCTTTGTGAAATATAACAGAGTCTAGAACTGCTTTTAGTGTCCTTGTGGCTCAGCTGTAAGCGTTCCCTAGTTCCACCCAGTAGGTCGGGGGTTCGATTCCATGCTGGTGAGGTCGTTGATTATATATATATATATATATATATATATATATATTGGTTTAAAAAAGTAAAGTTCTTATATTTTTAGTGCTCAATGTTTATTTGCGTCCTTTACATGAAAAAACATTTCAGGTGAAATTATAGGTAATTCCAGCTTCATTTAGGTATGCACAAGTGGGCCTGAAAATTCACTTCTCTAATGTTTTCTCTCCTCTATAAAATATTTCTTGTTCCTGACATCAGATATATATGGGCAAATTGTTTTTCCAGTGCTCTCTCTCTCTCTCTCTCTGTTTAATGGCTGTTGTCTACTGTGTGAGTTGACTTCAGTGTACGTGCTTCAAGAGCTTAGTCAGTTTTTAAAGGAGAGAAAGACAACGTAACAACAGCAGCAGGCGAGCTCTTGTGACTGGTGAATCTCCTTCTTCTGTCTCTCCTGAAGTGTGCTGTGTGTATGTGGCAGACCTTGACCCACATACTGACATGGACAATGATCTTGACATTTGTTTTGTGTGGTTACAGAAGACTTAAAAAAACAAAACAAAAAAACATTCGAAACTTTTTACAGGATCCCTTAAAAAAATGTAAGACGGTCATTGATATATTGTATGTGTACTTAAGTAATATAAGTATTATAGATCTTGTTAAAAAAAATCTTAGCTTACGTATTTTAGTAATGTCTCATATAATGTATTCTGTATTATCGATTTATGGTTACAGATTATCCAACATTATTTTATATATGTAATTGTACTACACTACTTATTAATGCATATTGTATTTGTAATAATCACTAAAAATCTATCGTCTCTACGTCAGCATATTTCCTATAAAAAAATAAAAAAAAATCTTTCGACAATATTTAATTCTTTATATACACAAGAAAATGAGTGGACAAGACTCGTTTATGAAGAGCTTGACCAGCCACCAGCCTTAGTGCCAGCGTACACAGTGGTGGCTCCAGCTCTCAGCCTCTCTGTGTCGGGGTGATGATCTTAAGGACGTTGGAGAAGCCCAAATCTTGAAGCATTGAAAAGAAGTTTGCTTGTGATTAACAAATATGTGTAGGATGATGACATGAAGCAAGACAAACAAGACGATGAAGAAGAAGAAGAGGAGGGTGATGATGATGGTGGTGGTGGTGATAAATAAGAGAAGAAAGTGGAGGAAAAGAACGAGGAGGAGGAGAGGGAGGGAAGGAGGAAGGAGGAGGAAAAGAGGATAAGGAGGAAAAGGCGATAAAGGAAAAAGAGAAGAGGAGACGAAAAGGAAGAAAAGGAAAAGGAGGAAGCGGAAGAATAGGAAGAGTGAATGGAAAGGGAGGAGGATCAGGAGGAGGAGGAGGAGGAGTAAAAGAGAAGACACTGCCACCACCACCATCACTGACAACATGAGACCCTGCTGACCGCACTGCCACCACCACCATCACTGACAACATGAGACCCTGCCTGACCACACTGCCACCACCACCATCACTGACAACATGAGACCCTGCTGACCGCACTGCCACCACCACCATCACTGACAACATGAGACCCTGCTGACCGCACTGCCACCACCACCATCACTGACAACATGAGACCCTGTAAGCCACACTTGCACCCACCACCATCACTGACAACATGAGACCTGCCTGATACACTGCCACCACCACCATCACTGACAACATGAGACCCTGCCTGACCACACTGCCACCACCACCATCACTGACAACATGAGACCCTGCTGACCACACTGCCACCACCACCATCACTGACAACATGAGACCCTGCTGACCACACTGCCACCACCACCATCACTGACAACATGAGACCCTGCTGACCACACTGCCACCACCACCATCACTGACAACATGAGACCCTGCTGACCACACTGCCACCACCACCATCACTGACAACATGAGACCCTGCTAACCACACTGCCACCACCAACCTCACTGACAACACGTAACCCTGCTGACCACACTGCCACCACCACCATCACTGTTCTTATGAGACCCTGCTGACCCACACTGCCACCACACACGCCACTGTAACGCAGAGACCCTGCAGCCACACACACCACCACCACCATCACTGGCTTTCACTGAGACCCTGCTGACCACACCCACCACCATCATCACTGACAACATGAGACCGCTGACCACACTGCCACCACCACCATCACTGACACCATGAGACCCTGCTGACCACACTGCCACCACCACCATCACTGACAACATGAGACCCTGCTGACCACACTGCCACCACCACCATCACTGATAACATGAGACCCTGCTGACTGCACTGCCACCACCACCATCACTGACAACATGAGACCCTGCTGACTGGACTGCCACCAACACCACCATCACTGACAACATGAGACCCCTGCTGACCACACTGCCACCACCACCATCACTGACACTATGAGACCCTGCTGACTGACTGCCACCACCACCATCATCACTGACAACATGAGACCCTGCTGATCATTAATTCGCCACCACCACCATCACTGACAACATGAGACCCTGCTGACCATACCGCCACCCACCAACATCACTGACAATATGAGACCCTGCTGACCACATTCGCCACCACCACCATCACTGACAACATGAGACCCTTGGTTGACCACAACGCCACCATCACTGACAACATGAGACCCTGCCTGACCGCACTGCCACCACCACCATCACTGACAACATGAGACCCTGCCTGACCGCACTGCCACCACCACCATCACTGACAACATGAGACCCTGATGACCACACTGCCACCACCACCATCACTGACAACATGAGACCCTCAAGGACCACACTGCCACCACCATCACTGACAACATGAGACCCTGACCACACTGCCACCACCATCACTGACAACATGAGACCCCTGCTGACCGCACTGACAACATGAGACCCTGCCTGACCGCACTGCCACCACCACCATCACTGACAACATGAGACCCTGATGACCACACTGCCACCACCACCATCACTGACAACATGAGACTTGCTGACCACACTGCCACCACCACCACTCACCGACAACATGAGATCCTGCTGACTGGCACTGCCACCACCACCATCATCACTGACACAACATGAGATCCTTCTGACTGCATCTCCGCCGCCGTCACCACCACCATCACTGACAACATGAGACCCTACTTGACTGCACCAAAAAACGTCACCATCACGGACAATATGAGACCCTCATATGGACGACACTGCCACCAACACCACCACACATCACCTGACAAATATGAGACCCTGCTGACTACACTGCCACCACCACCATCACCACAACATGTAGACCCTGCTTACCTGCTGACCACCACCACCATCACTGACAATAACATGAGACCCTGCTGACCACACCTCGCCACCACCACTCACCACTGACAACATGAGCATCCTGCTGACCACATACCGCTACCACCATCATCACTGGTCAAATATGAGACCCTCGCCGACCCACGGACAAACATGAGACCCTGTTGACATTAATTGCCACCACCACCATCACTGACAACATGAGACCCTGCTGACTACACTGCCACCACCATCATCATCACTGACAACATGAGACCCTGCTGACCACACTGCCACCACCATCACTGACAACATGAGACCCTGCCTAACTTCACCTGATCATGGGACTCTGCTGACCACACTACACCACCACCACTGACAAACATGACCGCCGACCGCACTGCCACCACCACCATCACGACAACATGAGACCCTGCTGATTACACTGCCACCACCACCACATCATCACTGACAACATGAGAATCCTGCTGACACACTGCCACCACACCATCATCACTGACAAATATTTAGGAGACCCTGCTGACGCCAATGCCACCACCATCATCACTGACAACATGAGACCCCGCTGGACCGCACTGACAACATGCTGAGGACCCCTGCTGACCATTCGCCACCACCACCCGCCCATCACTGACAACATGACCCTGCCTGACTGCACGCCACCGCACCCCCACCATCACCTATTGTCACCATAGGACCGTTATTCACAACGCCACCCTCACCACCCATCACTGACAACATGAGACCCTGCCTGACCTGCAATCCATCGCTGACAGACAGCACCAGTTCCTCACATAGACGTCAGATGATCTGTGAAGCTTTCACCTGTCACCCGCCTGGATCAAGTTAATTGCTTTGCCATGCTGGCTTACACAACGACTCACCTGGATACGACTTTAAACCAAATCGCGCGAATAATGTTTCTGGATCTTCGGGTTCATGCTTCGGATATCTGGATGGCGCCGGTATCCTGGTTCCTATTTCTGGATCTTTCGGGTTCGTAGTTTTACTTTGCCTGCTACTGAATCCCTGATGATGGTATTTCGGATTCTGCGTTTCGATCCTTGTGTTGGTGCGTTCAAAGACACATACGATTGAATCAATGATTACTACTGTGATCCAACAATCCCAGGTCATTAAGCGCATAACAAAGTTGGTATCATACCGGCCCAGCAGGATGAGAGAGAGAAGTGTCTGGCTAAACTAAAGGAAGATAAAGCAGCATGCATCACTACTCACTCATCACTCACTACTCAAGGGCTTTGCCAAGGTAAGTATCCGAACAGAAGCAGCAGCAGCCCAGAAGTTACGCTGCAAACCGGATTGGTATGTCAGCCGTCCTTCTGCTTAGGTCTGCTTTGTTTTCACTGGAGGAATCAACGAAATCTTCGGCCCCAAGGCCGACAATGGTCGCATATGTTGACTATGAGGCAAAAGTCACTTAATGATTGATCTGCGGCCGTAATCATACTGTAACTCAGCTAGAGTCGCTACTTTTGTATTAGAATATTTAATAGTAGCGTAATAAAATGGTAGCAAAAGATGTGCCTTGCTGGAGAGGCCATGCCACATTGAAAAAAAAGTAGTAGTAGTGCAGTAGTGTACTAAAGAAATTACATTATGTCTTTACAATTTGCTTACATCACAAGAGAGAAATTTTTAAACTTATCGGTAGAATTTTGAACAATCGGGAAGGAAGATAAATTAAAACAAGAGGACCAACTCGCGATGACGTGTGTGTGTGTAAGATGGCCATATATTCGTGGCTCTGGGTGACAGAACGAAAGCACAGCGTACATGGTCAGACCCTCCGCCGTTGTGTGGCTCGGGAGGTCAGCTGGGCAGGGGAGGAAGAGGACATGGTGAGGGGAAGGGCAGGAGGGGGGAGGAGAGAAAAGAAGGGGAGGGAAGAGGGGAGAGGAGGGGGGGGAAGAAGGCAGAGGGAGTAAGAGGAGGGAAGGAGGGATTAAGGCGGGAAGGGTTAGAGGAGGAGGGAAGGAATAATAAGGCAGGTGGATAGGAGGAGGCGAGAAGGTCTAAGAGGTAAGGAGGGAAGGGAGAGAAGGAGGAGGAAGAGGGCAGGGGGAGAGGAAGGAGAGAAAGGTGGGGAAGAGAGGCGTAAGGGGTAGGAGGGAAATGGAAAGGAAGAAATCATCGGGAGAAGGGAGGCGGAAAGGGGGGAGAGAGAAGGAGGGCAGGGTGAAGGAGAAGGGAGGAGGGAGAGAAGGGGAGGAGAGAAGGTGGAATTAGTAAGCAGTGTATATAGTAGTAGTAAGGGGGTCGTTTAGTGGTCGTAATGTAACTTTTTTCCTGCATAATGCGGTGTACTTAATGAGGAGGTTGAGATGAATTTAAGCAAAGGAATTAAGATGATATGTAATAAATGAATGTGTGTTGCATAATGAGAATAAATTGTTGGGTATTAGTATTAGGAAAGTCTTTCATCAAGCTTAAGACCAGAGACAAACAGACGCCACCGCACCATCGCTGACAGCACCAGTTCCTCACATAGACGTCAGATGATCTGTGCTTTCACCTGTCAGACTGCTAATTGCTTTTGTTTACAAGCGTGGCTGAGACAACGACTCACCTGATACGACTTAAACCAATTTGCGTATGAATAATGTTTCGGATCTTCGGGTTCATGCTTCGGATATCTGAGTTGACGCTTCGAGTCCCTGGTTCCTATTTCGGATGTTTGGGTTCGTGTTTCGGATTTCTGGCTCCATACTTTGAATCCCTGGATGGATATTTCGGATTTCATGTTTCGGATCCTTGTGTTGGTGTGTGGTTCAAGATGAAGATACGATTGAATCAATGATTACTACTGTGATTCAACAACTAAGGTCATTAAGCGCATAACAAAGTTGGTAATTACACCAGTCTAAAAAAAAGAGATGAGAGAGAGAAGTGTCTGGATAAACTAAAGGAAGATAAAGCAAAGATGCATCATCATAATCATCATCATCATCATCATCATCATCAAGGCTGGCTAAGGTGTTATCCGAACAGAAGCAGCAGCCCAGAAGTTACGCTGCAACCTGATTGAGATGTCGACTGTCCTCTCTGCTTAGGTCTGCTTTGCTTTACCTCGGAGGAACGAAATCTTCGGCCCCAAGGCCGACAATGGTCGCATATGTTGACTATGAGGCAAAAGTCACTGAATGACGCATAGATCTGCGGCTTAACTACTGTAACTCAGCTAGAGTCGCTACTTTTGTATTAGAATATTTAATAGTAAGGTAATAAAATGGTAGCAAAGATGTGCCTATTGGAGGAGGCTGGGCGCCACATTGAAAAAGTAGTAGTAGTAGTAGTAGTAGTAGTAATAGTAGTAGTTGTAGTTCACATATAAGCCTTTACAACTTGCTTACATCACAAGAGAAATCTTTTTAAAACCGACGGTAGAATTTTGAACAATCGGGAAGGAAGATAAATTAAACAAGAGGACCAACTCGCGATGACGTGTAAGATGGCCATTCGTATTCTGGGTGACAGAACGAAAGCACAGCGTACATGATCAGACCCCCCGTTGTTGTGCTGGGGGGGTGGGAGGGAGGGGTGCTGGGGGATGGGAGAGGAGGGGTGCTGGGGGGGTGGGAGGGAGGGGTGCTGGGGGGGGGGAGGGAGGTGCTGGGGATGGGAGAGGAGGGGTGCTGGGGGTGGGAGGGAGGGGTGCTGGGGGGATGGGAGAGGAGGGGTGCTGGGGGATGGGAGGGGGGGTGCTGGGGGGGTGGGAGGGAGGGGTGCTGGGGGGTGGGAGGGAGGGGTGCTGGGGGATGGGAGGGAGGGGTGCTGGGGGGATGGGAGAGGAGGGGTGCTGGGGGTGGGAGGAGGGGTGCTGGGGGATGGGAGGAGGGTGCTGGGGGGTGGGAGGGAGGGTGCTGGGGGATGGGAGGGAGGGGTGCTGGGGGGATGGGAGGGAGGGGTGTGGGGGGGGGGAGGAGGGGTGCTGGGGATGGGAGAGGAGGGTGCTGGGATGGGAGGGAGGGTGCTGGGGGGGGGAGGGGGTGCTGGGGGATGGGAGGGAGGGGTGCTGGGGGTGGGAGGGAGGGGTGCTGGGGGAGGAGAGGAGGGGTGCTGGGGATGGGAGAGGAGGGGTGCTGGGGGATGGGAGGGAGGGGTGCTGGGGGGGAGGGAGGGGTGCTTGGGGGAGGAGGGGTGCTGGGGATGGGAGAGGAGGGGTGCTGGGGGTGGGAGGGAGGGTGCTAGGGTGGAGGAAAGGAGGGGTGCTGGGGATGGGAGAGGAGGGGGCTGGGGGGGTGGGGGATGGGAGGGATGGGGATGGGGAGGAGGGTGCTGGGGGTGGGAGGGAGGGGTGCTGGGGGATGGGAGAGGAGGGGTGCTGGGGGTGGGAGGGAGGGTGGGGGGGATGGGAGAGGAGGGGTGCTGGGGGTGGGAAGGAGGGGTGCTGGGGGATGGGAGAGGAGGGGTGCTGGGGATGGGAGGAGGGGTGCTGGGGATGGGAGAGGAGGGGTGCTGGGGGTGGGAGGGAGCGGTGCTGGGGGATGGGAGAGGAGGGGTGCTGGGGATGGGAGGGAGGGGTGCTTAGGGGTGGAGGAAAGGAGGGTGCTGGTGGGATGGGAGAGGAGGGGTGCTGGGGATGGGAGGAGGGATGCTGGGGGTGGGGGAGGGGTGCTGGGGATGGGAGGGAGGGAGGTGTGCTGGGGGATGGGAGGGAGGGATGCTGGGGTGGGGAGGGAGGGAGGAGGGTGCTGGAGGATGGGAGGGAGGGAGGGGTGCTGGAGGATGGGAGGGATGGGAGGGAGGGAGGGGTGCTTAGGGTGGAAGGAAGGGGGGAGGAGGGGTGCTGCGGGATGGGAGGGGGAGGGAGGGGTTCTGAGGGGGTGCTGAGGAATGGGAGGTGTGGAAGGGAGGGGGTGTAGTGGGAAGGGTAGGAGAGAGGAGGATACGGTGAGAGGGGTTGGAAGCATGGAAGGGGTTTGCGTTGGGGGGAAGAGAGAGAGAGAGAGATGAAGGGAGGAACCTGCGGCGGGTATAGTAAAGAGGGAAAAAAGAGGATTAGTAAATAAAAACTATTAGTGAAACGATTAGAGGAACAGAAAGAGGAAGAAAAACACGGAATAAAGAAACAAAGCAGACGAAAAGACAGGAAGAGGAAGGAACACAAAAACGACAAGGAGAGAGAGAGAGAGAGAGAGAGAGAGAGAGAATTACCCATATGAAAAAAAAGGTAAAAAATAAGAGAAAAAGAAGATTGAGGCAAAATTCATAAGAAAAAAGGCTAAATCAAATCAGTATGTGTAATAAAAGACAATAATCACGTATTTCTTCGTAATATTCGAGATGTGAAAAATGAGAATGATATGTCGTGGCGGTGAACCTCAACTGCAAGACACAAGCAGATATACGTCGGGCATTACAAAGGCAAGTGAAAGTTTTCTTAACACAGCAGCTCATAAGTCTGGACTCTAATGCCCTGTACTCGTTATGCATTAAAGCACATTTCACATAATACTCATTGCTTGGTTTTTTTATTTTAAGTTACATCTGTTGTTGTTGTTTTGTACTTGTTTGTAATGCATTAAAGAGCATGTGATATTATAGTCATTACTTACTACATATTAACTTACATATGTTCTACTTAATGCTCTGTACTTGATCTGACTTAAAGTACATGTAACACTGTTTATTCCCTGTGCTTGTGAAGCATTAACTTTATTATGGTTTTCTTAATGTTCTGTACTTGTAATGCATATAAATTTACGTAATATTTTTTATCTTCGTTCTCTTTGTTTGTGTGTGTGTTATTCTGCATATTTTCTTCTTAGTTTATACTGAGACAGACAGACGGTAACTACCACCCGAGATCCCTCGTCTGAGAATTGCTGTTCGACACCACAACTGCATCCAGCCCATACGAGCACGGACTGATCGCTATAAGAACAGTCCAGTCCCAACCATTGTAAAAATTATCAATAACTTGTAATCAACCAGTGTATTCACTCCCAGTCAATCTTACTTTTTGCACTGTTACTATGTAGAAATGCCCTGTAGTTTGAGCTTCTCCCCACCTAGTTATTATACATCATATTTGTATCACTTACTGTATGTTACTTGTATGTTATTTGTTAATCAAGAGACCCATTCCCCAATTATGTAAATGTATATTTTCAGCCTTCCGGCTGCCATGCTCTTTCAATAAACCGTTAATTATTATTATTATTATTATTATTATTATTATTATTATTATTATTATTATTATTACAGACAGACAGACAGGCAGGCACATACATACATACATACATACATACATACATAATGCTATTATCATGTCATAATTTATTAGTTTATTGCAAATTCATGATAAGGTTTATCTCCTTATCTACATATATATAAGTATCAATTTCTCATCCTAGTAGCCAATCTATCCATCTATTTGTGTCTTTTATCTATTTTACTGACCTACTTTTCTATAAATCTATTTGGTTTTATCTGTTAATTTATTCATCAACCAATATACCTGTAATTAAATATGTTTATCATCTGTACCTGTATCAATCTATGTATAAGCACACAAGTGAATGTCTTTAGCATGAAGGTGTTGTTTATATATTTCAATAAGACAGTTCGGTAAGTTTACATATAACATTTACCAAGTTATATACATATATAAATATACAGGTCAAGCATTAACATTAGTGTCTTGTTTATATGTGTGTGTGTGTGTGTGTGTGTGTGTGTGTGTGTGTGTGTGTGCCACAGAAGGACACTATATCTCTCACTCGTTTGTCCATTAATTTTCATACACAATAATGAATGACGTAAACTTATGATAGATTAAATTTAATTTTCTACACCACTTCGACATTTTAGGTTCAAAGTCTCTCTCTCTCTCTCTCTCTCTCTCTCTCTCTCTCTCCTCGGTTCGTAGAAAGAAGTGTCTTACAGCCTCCTTCGTGTCACAAATAAACTGAAATTGTGAGCTGATGAGAAAGACAGAGACAAGCATGAAATTGTCGGATTTGGTGATGGTGCCGTGTGGAAGGGTGTTTGAGGAACCATGACAAACAGCAAATGGAAGAACACGATTGATAATAGGTTTGGTTCTTTCTGTTCACTGATACAGGAACTGAGGACCCTGAGAATATAATCATTAACTATCATGAAGTTCTTTCAGTACGAACATCTTGGAGAGTAACTTTAACCTATTATTGTTATTGGCCATTTTCGACAGGACTTGTAATAAAAGTTAATTTAAAGAATAAGTCATATATACATATTTACTTTAGTGTTTTGTGGCCATAAGAGATGTACTGTAAACCCAACATAAAACATTATTAAGTTTGATGTTTATTCTGTATTTAGTGTATTATACGACTGAAATAAACATACATTATTGTTACGTCCTATAGTACATTATTATTAAGGTAATTTTGACAAGTTATATGGATATAAACAAACTTCATCAAACCCCCAACATACAGTACATAAATAATTCTGAATCGTCACTAATGCTCCACAATATTCATAAAAGAAGCCTCACCAAGCATCACATTGACACACAAAGAACCACCGCGGAGCCTAAGAGTAGATGTCACGTGAAACATTGATGGTGGTGGTGGTGGTCCGTCGTCCAATACACAACTCCAATTTGGTCACTTTTATGCGGATCATTTACATATCGTGCGGACAAAAGAACATCTGGACTGGTCAAGAGGAGTCGTGTTGCGAGAGAACAAGACAGGTGGGTTGCTGGTATTCTTCCAACTTATTGAACATATGAAGCGTGAAATTACACCTTGTGATAACGTGAACTGATGTTGATGGGAGGCGTTAGATAAAGAAGACTACGTATTATTTATGAAACAAAAAATACCTACAGCACTCTAAAACAAACAGAGACATATAATCTGCCAACACGAATATATGTTTAAATACAGTTTTATCTTTATATGCTTTTATATCTACTATCATACACTAACTACATACACACCTACGTTCTATACCCACACTGTGTACATTTACATTCTACACCTTAACCATACTAATGCTTTAAAAACTTCTTGCCCGTTGTTTACTATTCGGATATACAAATTACTCTCCAATATGTAACCCGAAACTCGTTTAATAGCCAAAGTCATACTGTGCCTCAAGCGTTTTGACCCAATTATTAAAAATTACCTTCATCACACCTGGTATATTAAAAAAAATTATAATTTCTTCTTATAGTTTATAATCATAGTTATAATCCTAAAGTTATTTATAGTCATTTTCTCCTCTTATAAATTGAGATATCTACTGAGTTATAAAAATGTTCACCATTATACACTTAGAGGGAGACACTTTAATTAACTTACATCTAGATAACCTTACCATTCAAACACACTTAAATGCTCCTTTCTCACGGTCTACAGGACACACACACACACACTACTACAACCACCTCGCACTCTAACACACACACACACACACACACACACACACACCACCTCGCACTCTAACACACACACACACACACTACTACAACCACCTCGCACTCTAACACACACACACACACACACACAAACACACACACACACACTTCCATCTCATTTCAACACACACTCTACTATACATCCTTCTCACTCCAACACAGACTTTGTCACATCTCCCCTCCCCCCCACCCACCCTCGCGCCCTGGTGATACGAGGTCACCGGGCAATGATAGTAATCATAATAACACCACAATTCCTCACGACGCCGACTCGATAAGTCAATTACCCGGAGGGTAACAGTCCCTTCAACAAGACGGCCTTCTACAGGAGCTTCATGAGAAGGACGAGTACATCATAAGGGACTTTTCGTCGCTGTTGTCTTGAAGAAGGATGGATTTCGTGCTTCGTAAGATAGAGTTTCGAGGTCTCGACCGATTGGAGAGTTTAGTCGATGACACTGGCGATTATGTCAGAGAGTGGCCCTGGTGGTGGTTGTGACGAGTTGTGGTGTAGATGGTGATGATGACAGCCTATAGACAGGAGATGTCGATAGGTGAAGGAGTTAACGGACAGAACTTTTGACAGGTGGAGACGTGAAAATAAACAGCTAAACGGTGACGGTATATTTATAATTATAGAAAGACTGTAATCTCTCTCTCTCTCTCTCCATACAAATTATGTTATAGCGAAAATGTGTAATATAAATGCGCTGGTCTTTCACGCCGATTTACAAAGGTGATTCATTTTAATTAAAGTGTCGGAAGGTTTAGGTGAGTTTTTTACAGGTGTGGAGAAGTGTTGTGAGCAAATGATGATTAATACAGGCAGTCCCCCCTCCCCCCGTGTTGTGATGAAGTGAGCCAGCTGTGCAACGTCAGGTTCTGACAAGTCGTTTAATCCCGAGCGACGTGCGTAGACGTAGACGTACCCTCTCTCCTGAGTAGCGGAGGGGGGTGAGAGGGAGAGGAGGTGGGTGAGAGGGAGAGGAAGGGATGAGAGGGAGAGAAAGAGGTGAGAGGGAGAGTAAGAGGTGAGAGGATGGAGAGGGTGAGAGGGAGAGGAGGGGGTGAGAGAGAGAGGAGGTGGGTGAGAAGGAGAGGAGAGGATGAGGAGAGGAGGGGAAGGAAGAGGAAAGAAGCGGGAGAGAGAGAGGGAGAGATATGAGAGGTGATAGAGACAGAAAGAACGATAGAGGATAGATGAAAGGAGAGGAAGAGAGAGGGTAAAAACAGAGAAAGAATGCGAGGAAGAGAGAGGATGGGGGAGGGGATGGGGGGGGGGGATTCCACGCCCTTCCCAGTCGGTGGGTCGTAATAATAAAATAATAATAATAATTAACGGTTTATTGAAAGAGCTTGGCAGCCAGAAGGCTGAAAATATACAGTTACATATTTGGGGAATGGGTTACGAATTACAAATAATATACAGTTCATTTCAACATAGTGACAGTGCAAGGAGTAGTGTTTACTGGGAGTGAATACACTGATTTATTACAAGTTATTGATAATTTTTACAATGGTTGGGACTGGGCTGTTCTTATAGCGATCAGTTCGTGCACGTATGGGCTGGATGCGGTTGTGGTGTCGAACAGCAATTCTCTTGATATGTGGAGTAGGAAGGGGAGAGAATAATCTTGCATGCCCTCTTTTGCACTTTTTCTAGGTGTTTACGTTGTGTGGCATTTAGGGAGGAAGACCAGGTGGGGGAGGCATAGGTGAGCTTGGGAAGTATGAATGTTGTGTAAACACTGAGGAGCTCGTGTGCAGGAACTCCGAGGGACTTGAGTCGGCGTAGGAGGTGGAGACGGAAACTGGAGGATTTGATAACTTCACTGACGTGTGGTTTCCAATTTAGTTTGTTGTCTATGGTGACGCCGAGGAGCTTCGTGGAATCTACAACCTGGAGTGTGTTCGGACCTAGAGTAATGGAAGGAGGTGGGACAATGTCGGAGGAGAGGTTGATGTGCATAACCATGGTCTTGGTATGGTTGATGGTGACATGGTTGTTGGTGGCCCAGTTTTGGAGACTGTTCAATAAATCCTGAAGGGCGGTATAGTTGGGAGCAGAATTGTTGACGCTGATCCCAATGGTGGAGTCGTCGACATATTTCCAGCGAGCAGGGTTTCTTAGGGCATCATTGATGGCATAAGGAAGCAGAGTGGTCCCATCTTGGTGCCTTGGGGGACGCCACAGGTGAGTGACTGAAAGGTGGAGACAGCCCCTCGGAAGCGTACAGCTTGGCGTCGGTCACTGAGGAAGTCTGTAAGCCATGGTATAAGACTTCTCCGAAGCCCGAGGTCAATAGCTTTGTTGATGATTATATTGTGGTCGACTAGGTCGAACGTCTTAGTGAAATCAATGAAGGCGACAGCTACAGACGTTTTTCGTTTCTCGAGATGGCGGTATATGTAATCGAGAAAGCTGGCAAGACAGTGAGTGGTGGAGGAAGTTTTCATGTTGCCAAATTGCTGAGGGTCTACGACTCCTGCAATATCATCATAAGCCCAGTCGAACACAAAACTTTCACAGATTAGGCTGGGTATTGGGGTGATTGCAATAGGTCGTAGCTGATTTAAGGTCTTCCAGGCGTTTTGTTACTTCAAATTCTTCTACTAAGTCAGTGGGAAGGGGGGCTGGTAGGTAAGCAGGGAGAGTGGTTGTGTCAAGCCGGGGGAGCGTTTGTTTGTTCAGCTGCGTCAACATTAGGAAGGGGAGGGGGTGTGTCATTGAGATGAAAGGCTCTGTCTCTCTGTTGCATAAGTCTTTTGATCCAAGGTGTGATCCAGGGCAAGTCAGTTGGGTGAGATCTGACGGACTTCTCGGGGAAGAAGTGGTGGTGTGCTTCCGTGGTGGTGTTGGTATAATTTATCCATTTGGTTTCCACGTCATCCACGCACTGCAGTAATCGGCCTGTAGGTCTTGATGTAGGGTCTCTGTACTTGAGTGGGAGTGGCAGCTGGGGACCTTCCGTCTGCGCCTGACGGATGGTACCATTCACCACCTCACAGGATGGGCGAGGATGGGGGATAGGGGAGGGGGGGATGGTGGGGATTCCCACGCCCTTCCCAGTCGGTGGGTCCTGATACCTTCCGTCTGCGCCTGACGGATGGTACCATTCACCACCTCCCAGGATGGGTGAAGATAGGGGAGGGGGATGGGGGGGGGGGATTCCACGCCCTTCCCAGTCGGTTGGTCGTGATACCTTCCGTCTGCGCCTGACGGATGGTACCATTCACCACCTCCCAGGATGGGCGAGGATGGTGGAGGGGGATGGGGGATGGGGGCGGGGATTCCACGCCTTCCAGTCGGTGGGTCCTGATACCTTCCGTCTGCGCCTGACGGATGGTACCATTCACCACCTCCCAGGATGGGTGAGGATGGGGGAGGGGGGGATTCCACGCCCTTCCCAGTCGGTGGGTCCTGATACCTTCCGTCTGCGCCTGACGGATGGTACCATTCACCACCTCACAGGATGGGCGAGGATGGGCGATAGGGGGGAGGGAGAGGTGGGGGATTCCACGCCTTCCCAGTCGGTGGTCCTGATATCACCTCCAATTGTTTCGACGGATGGTACTATCTGACTCCTGTGATGGTGATGGGGGAGGGGGATAGGGGATTCCACGTGTCTTCCCAGTCGCAGGGTCCTGATACCTGTCTGTTTTGACGGATGGTACCATTCCACCACCTCCTGTGATGGGTGAGGATGGGGATGGGAGAGGGGATTGGGGGATGGGGGATGGGGGATTCTCAAGTCTTTCCCAGTCGTAGGGTCGATACTTCCGTCTGCGCCTGACGGATGGTAATATTCACCACCTCCCAGATGGGTGAGGATAGGGGAGGATGGGATTCCACGCCCCTCCCAGTCCGTGGGTCCTGATACCTTCCGTCTGCGCCTCGACGGATGGTACCATTCACCACCTCACAGGATGGGTGGCGGATGAGGCTAAGGGAGGAGGATGGGCCCCACGCTCTTCCCCAGTCGGTGGGTCCTGCCACCTTCCGCCCCAGCCTGACGGATGGTAACATTCACCACCCCACAGGAGGGCGAGGATAGGGGATGGGGGATGGGGATTCCACGGCCCTTCCCAGTCGTGGTCCTGATACCTTCCGTCCGCGCCCGCCTGGACGGATGGTACCATTCACCACCTCCCAGGATGGGCGTAAAGTAGGGGGATGGGGAGGGTATTCCACGCCCTTCCCAGTCGGTGTGGTCGATACCTTCCACCTGCGCCCGACGATGATACCATTCACCACCTCCTGTGATGGGTGGAGGATAGAGGGGGAGGGATGGGGATTCTGACGTCTTCCGCCCAGTGTGGGTCCTGACATATCTTCCGTCTGCGCCTGACGGATGGTACCATTCACCACCTCCCGTGAGGGTGAGGATGGGGATGGGAGATGGGATTGGGGGAATGGGGGATGGGATTCTCGTTCTTTCCTGAAGTCGGTGGGTTGTCGATACCTTCCGTCTGCGCCTGACGGATGGTACCGCCCATTCACCACCACAGGATGAAGTGTGGATGGGGATAGGGAGGGGGGATGGGGATGGGATTTCACGTTCTTCCAGTCGGTGGGTCCTGATACCTTCCGTCTGCGCTCGACGGATGGTACCATTCACCGCCTCCTGTGATGGGCGAGGATGGGGAGGGATGGGAGGGGGTGGGGGGTTGGTGGGATTCCATCACGTTTCCAGTCGGTGGGTCTCTGGATACTTCCGTCCGCGCTCGACGGATGATACTATTCACCACCTCCTGTGATGGGCGAGGGGATGGGGAGGGGATGGGGATTCTTAATGCCCTTCCAGCGGTGGGTCGATACCTCCGCCGGCGCCTGGCCTGGATGGTACCATTCACCACCTCCCAGGATGGGCGGGGATAGGGATAGAGGTATTCCATCGCTTCTTCCCAGTCGGTGGGTCGTGATAATTTTCCGGTTCAGCCTTGACGGATGATACCATTCACCACCTCCCCAGGTGGGTGAGGATAGGGGAGGGGATGGGGTTTCATTCTCCTGTGTCGGTCGTATTACCTTCCGTCTGCGCCTGACGGATGGTACTATTCACCACCTCCCAGGATGGGCGCGAGGATGGGGAGGGGGATGGGGATTCCACGTCTCTTCCCACCAGGGTCGTGATACCGCCCGGTGCCTTACTGATATCATTCACCACCTCCCAGGATGTGAGATAGATGGGATTCCACCTTCCCAAACCGGGGTCCTGATACCTTCCGTCTGCGCTCGACGGATGGTAATTCATTCACCACCCACAGGATGCGGGCGAGGATGGGGATAGAGGAGTGGATGGGACTTCATCGTTTTCCCAGTCGTAGGGTCCTGATACCTTCCTGTTTTGACGGATGGTACCATATCTACCACCCTGGTGAATGGGCTACAGGATGGGGGATAGAGGGGAGGATGGAGGTCTCCACGCCCTTCCCAGTCGGTGGGTCCTGATACCTTCCGCTCGGTGCCTGACGGATGGTACCATTCAACGCCTCCCGGTGATGGGCGAGGATGGGGAGGGATGGAGGATGGGGTTGGTGAGATTCCACGCCCTTCCCAGTCGGTGGGCGTCGTGATACCTTCCGTCGGCGCCTGACGGATGGTGCCATTCACCACCTCCCAGGATGGGCGGGGATGGGGAGGGACGACGTTTTCCAGTCGGTGGGTCCTGATACCTGTCTGGTGCCTGACGCATGGTACCATTTCACCACCTCCCAGATGTATGAGGATAGAGGGTATTGGGGATGGGGGCCCACGCCCTTCCCAGTTTGGTGGGTCGAGGCCTACCGTCTGCCTCTGGACGGATGGTACCACCACCACCTCCCAGATGGGTGAGGATAGGGAGGGGATGGGGGATTCTGACGCCCTTCCCAGTCCTCGTGGGTCCTGATACCTTCCGTCTGCGCCTGACGGATGGTACTATTCACCACCTCCTGGATGGGTGAGCATGGGGATGGGAGAGGGGGATTGGGGTGACATGGGAGATGGGATTCGCTTCTTCCCAGTCGGTAGGGTCGTGATACCTTCCGTCTGCGCCTGACGGATGGTACCATTCACCACCCTACAGGATGGGCTAGATGGGGATAGGAGGGAGGGATGGATTCTGACGCCTCAGTCGGTGGGGTCCTGATACCTTCTCGTCTTGCGCTCGACGGATGGTACTATTCACCGCCCCAGGATGGGCGAGAGATGGGGAGGGGATGGGAGGGGATGGGGGGTTGGTGGGGCCCCACTCTTCCCAGTCGGTGGGGTCCTGATACCTTCCGTCTGGGTGCCTGACGGATGGTACCATTCACCACCCCAGGATGGTGAGGATAGGGGAGGGGATGGGGGATTCCACGCCTTCCCAGTTTCCAGGGCTGTGATACCTTCCATCTGCGCCTGGACGGATGGTACCATTCACCACCTCCCCAGGATGGGTGAGGATAGGGAGAGATGCCCCACGCCCTTCCCAGTCCAGGGGTCCCGGATACCTTCCGTCTGGGTGCCTGACGGACAGTAACATTCACCACCTCACAGGATGGGCGAGATGGGGGATAGCGGGAGGGGAATGGGATTCATCAAGCCCTTTCCCAGTCGGTGTCCTGATACCTTTTCGTCTGGTGCCTGACGGATGGTACACTATTCACCACCACAGGATGGGCGAGGATGGGGGATAGAGGGGAGGGATGGATTCCACGCCTCTGTGTCGGTGGGTCCTGATACCTTCCGTCTGCGCCTGACGGATGGTACCATTCACCACCTCCCCAGGTAGGGCGTGGGGGATAGGGGGATGGGGGGAGGGTATTCACGCCCTTCCCAGTCGGTGGTTTTTTTTTTTTTTTTTTTTTTTTTTAGGTTAAGGTGGTGGAAGGCATGCCAGCCCAAGGCACAGCCAGACATGAGGGATGGAGAAGTCACAACATATAGTCGGGGGGAAAGGTTGGAAAAGAAAGCTAATGAGTTAAAACAGAGGGGACGACACTCTTGTTTTACATATTACAGAGTTTGTTGGCTAACTAAGCTAACCTAGGATTTAAATGAGAAGCTGTACAATGTTACTTTTTAGTAGACAATGAATGATTGATTTTACAATTACAAGTTTATTAACATCTTATACTGTATTACGTTATGACTCACTCGATTTTGACTTGTTAAATGTGAATTTATATCATCTAAGTTTTAATCTGCTGTGACTACTGTGGTGACATAGATGGACTGCGGCTGGGTTGTTGTAGTGGGCAGACTCTGGGCCACCAGGCGTGGGGTCTCCTCCGTTGATGTCTTCCCCGCGTAGGTGGTCTGGGGCTGTGAGGGTCGTCCAGGAGCTATTGTCCCAAACCTTCTTCCCCAGGCGATGAACCTGGAAGTTGAGGGCCTCTGTTTTATTTCTAGGTGGATGGCTTCCACTGTTCTGGTAGGGTGGCGCTGGCCACTGGCTGACCTCAAACATTTGTTTTGAAGCCCAGTTGTTGCCCAGCCTGAGTCGGTGGGTCCTGATACCTTCCGGGGTCTGCGCCTGACGGATGGTACCATTCACCACCTCCAGGATGCGAGATGGGGGAGGGGATTCCACGTTTTTCCCAGTCGGTGGGTCCTGATACCTTCCCGTCTGCGCCCTCGACGGATGGCAACACCATTCACCACCCTCACAGGATGGGCTAGATGGGGGATAGGGGATTCACGCCCTTCCCAAAGTCGGTGGTCCTGATACCTTCCGTCTGCGCCTGGACGGATGGTACCATTCACCGCCTCCAGTGAGAGGAGGAAGGAAGAAGGAGAGGGAGAGGCGAGGAGGAGGTGGGTGAGGAAGGGAGAGGAGGTGGTTGAGAAGAGGAGGAGGAGAGGATGAGGAGAGGAAGGGAAGGAGAGAATAGGATAAAGAGAGATGGGAAAGGAAAAAGCGGGAGAGAGAGAGGAGAGATATGAGATGATAGAGACAGAAAGAACGATAGAGGATAAGATGAAAGGAGAGGAAGAAGAGGGTAAAACAGAGAAAGAATGCGAGGAAGAGAAGGGTGAAGGAAGATGAAGGAGTGAGGAAAAAGGAAAGGAGAAATTGAAGGAAAGAATGAAGGGGGAGAAATAAAAGGAGAGAGAGAGGATGGAGAAATAATAACTCACCTGACCAACTCGTCAAAGCTCACCTGTACCTGAAAATCTTGATGTATCTATCAAACTTTACGTTATCTTCAGATCAACTCCTGGAGGGGATGGGGAGGGGATGGGGGAGGATTGGGATTCCACGCCCTTCCCAGTCGGGTCGTGATACCGTCGGCGCCTGAGATGGTACCACCACCCCAGGATGGGGAGATGGGGAGGGATGGGGAGGGATGGGGATGATTCCCCCCAGTCGGGGTCGATACCTGTCTGGCCACGGATGGTACCATTCACCACCTCCCATGGGCGGGGGGATAGGGGATGGGAGGGTATTCACGTTTCCCAGTCGGTGGGATACCATCCGTCTGCACCTGAGATATTCACCACCTCCCAGGATGGCGAGGATGGGGGATACGTTTCCAGTCTGGGTCCTGATACCTTCCGTCGCCTGACGGATGGTACCATTCACCACCTCCCAGGATGGGCGGGGATAGGGGGATGGGAGGTAGCTCTTCCCAGTCTGGGTCTGATCATCCGTCTGCACCGACGGATGGTCCATTCCCACCTCACAGGATGGAGATGGGGGGGATAGGGATGGGTTCGCTCCCAGTCGGTGGGTCCTGATACCTTCCTGGCTACGGATGGTACATTACCACCTTCCAGGATGGGCAGGATGGGGATAGGAGGGGGAGGAATGGGATTCCGCCCTTCCCAGTCGGTGGTCGATACCTTCTCGGGACGGATGGTACCATTCACCACCCCAGGATGGGCGAGGATGGGGAGGGATGGGAGGATGGGGGATGGGATTCACGCCTTCAAGTCGGGTCGTGATACCTTCCGTCTGCGCCTGACGGATGGTACCATTCACCACCTCCAGGATGGGCGTGATAGGGGATGGGAGGTATTCACTCTTCCCAGTCGGTGGGTCGATACCATCCGTCTGCACCTGACGGATGGTACCATTCACCACCTCCCAGGATGGGCGAGGATGGGGATGGGTTCAACGCCTTCCCAGTCGGTGGGTCCTGATACCTTCCGTCTGCGCCTGACGGATGGTACCATTCACCACCTCCGATGGGCGGGGGATAGGGATGGGGAGGGTATTCCACGCCTTTCCCAGTCGGTGGCGTGATACCATCCGTCTGCACCTGACGGATGGTACCATTCACCACCACAGGATGGGCGAGGATGGGGGAGGGGGATAGGGATGGAATTTCACGCCTTCCCAGTCGGTGGGTCCTGATACCTTCCGTCTGCCGACGGATGGTACCATTCACCACCTTCCAGGATGGGCAGGATGGGGGATAGGAGGGGAGGAATGGGATTCCACGCTCTTCCCAGTCGGTGGGTCCTGATACCTTCCGTCTGCGCACGGATGGTACCATTCACCACCTTCCAGGATGGGCGAGGATGAGGAGGATGGGGGATGGGTCCACGCCTCCCAGTCGGTCGATACCTTCCGTCGGCGCCTGACGGATGGTACCATTCACCACCTCCCAGGATGGGCGAGGATGGGGGATGGGATTCCACGCCCTTCCCAGTCGGTGGGTCGTGATACCTTCCGTTGGCAACTGGTGGATGGTACCATTCTCCACCTCCCAGGATGGGTGAGGATAGGGAGGGATGGATTCCACGCCCTCCCAGTCGGTGGGTCGTGATACCTTCCGTCTGCGCCTGACGGATGGTACCATTCACCACCCCCCAGGATGGGCGAGGATGGGGAGGGAATGGGGGATGGGGATTCCACGCCCTTCCCAGTCGGTGGGTCGTGATACCTTCCGTCTGGTGTAGTAGTCTCAGATGGTGTTATGAGGGACCTGCGTGGTGAATCACTATCACTATCACCAAGCATTCCTAGGATGTCCACGTGAGCACTGTCATCACTAAACACACGTTCAGGAATAATGTGCTCCTGAACCTATACCAGAAGGCCTGGCCTCACTCAACTCTTGCTCCAATATCGGGCAGATATTGCACAGCATTTTACACACCCGTGGATGAACAACATCATTGTTACGCCGAAAAGTTATCAAAAATAGCCATAGAAAGTATACTGAACCTCCTTATGCTATACAATGCACCAAAACTAACAAGGAGGCAGCATCTGGGCGCGCGGATTGGCCGAGGAGCTGTGACATAGCAAGGGGAAATCCATTGTGATTGGCTACCTCAGGGGTATGGTCCGAGGGAGGCGCGCTGTCATTGGCTCGCGCTCCTCTCGCTCTGAACGGGAAGTTGCCACCTTCTTTGACTGAGCGCACAGCCAGATACGTAGCTCCAGGCCTGAGGCAAAATCACGCCTAATTTTGAAGGACTTTCTACCATATTTCTATTCTAGCTAGAGCGTTACATCCAACGGGTGAAAATAGTGATATCCATCAAAAAACGCATTTTGGCCAGAGTGTCACTTCACCCCCCTCTAATGCTGAGCGCCTCAATTCTAGTGGGTTATGAGAAACATAACATCAATTCTAGTGTGTGATGAGAAACATATTTCTAGTGGGTGATAAGAAACACTACTTCAATTCTAGTGGGTGATGAGAAACATAGTTCTAGTGGGTGATGAGAAACACTACATTAGTTCTAGTGGGTGATGAGAAATACCATCAACAAGGCAGAGTGAAGCCATGTGTCATCTTCATAGACTTCTGTGTAATTTTTATCCTAACCTAACCTAACATAACTTTAACCAAACCTAGCATAACGTAACTTAAGATAGCATAGTCTAACTTAAGATGACCTGACCTAACACAACTTAACCCAGCTCAGTAATGCAGTGTTTCTCATCATCCAACTCATGTTTTTCATCACCCAGGTCAGTAAAGTTTCTCATCACCCAGTTCTCTAATGCAATGTTTGTGTTCATGTTTTACTAGAGCTGTAAAAATACCCAAAATAACAATGCTGCACTATACAGTTCAATACTATGCTTTATGTCAGGTAATGGAAGCTGTGTGTGTAATGCTGGACCTCAAGCCAGAGAGGAAGCCAGACCCTAATGGCTCAGGAAAAATGATTGAGGACTATTGGGCACCATCTCAGAAGCTGTTGGGGGATATGAAGTTCCTCCAGAACCTGCTGCACTATGACAAAGAAAACATTCCCACAAAGATTATCACTCACGTCCGCAACGAGTAAGTTCAAACATTATTTCCGTGATATGGTATTCATTAGGTAATTCATCTTTGCCATTAAGTATGACCAAGACAGAGGCTATCAGAGTGGTGTCGAGACAGACAGACCGATATGAATAAACTCATACTATTGAACAAATAAAATGCTGTAAAAAATTATCAACATTACTACTGTCTCAGTACTGTACTAACATGTAGCTACCTGATGCTTGCACTCAAGAGTGTGCATGGTTATTCAGGACGGATTACATCTTGGAAAATTTTCTTGTTATACCAGTATATTTTCCTTCACCCAATGAAAATGTAAAATAACAGTTGAAAATCTTGGTTGCTGGAACAGTGCTGTTGAATATGGACGCCTTGAGAATGACACACACAGTAATAACTGTGTAAGTCACACTACCTACTGTCACATTTAGAAATGACTGTTCTTCCACTTTAACCCTGAAACCTATTATAAACTCACAAAAAGTAAAGGAAATAAATGTTGAGACATTTTAAAATGTACTTATCCATTAATTTACTTATTCATGCATATGTATCTTATGCTCAGGTAAATACATACTATTGTTTCACAAGAAATCACAAAAAAATAAAATCCCTCTTTTATCTTTAAAGAAGACTTGAGTGACACATAAAACTGTGTGAGTACTGAAGTGGATGACTTAGGGACTTTCTACTTCCTGCCAGGTTCTACTCTCACCCGGATTTTGACCCAAAGAAGATACGTATGGTATCAATGGCTTGTGAGGGCCTCTGCCGATGGGTGAGGGCCATGGTTGTCTATGATCAAGTCATAAAGATTGTCGCCCCCAAGAAACAAGCTTTGGAGGCTGCCAACCATGAACTGGCCCCCCAGAATGAAAGGCTAGAGGAAAAGAGGAAGGAACTCAGAGAGGTAATGTGTGAACCGAGAAAGATGTGTGAAATAAAAGACATTGCATGTAGAACCATTTCAACATATAGAATTACTGTATGGTAGACTTAGTCATCATTATATTATGAAGACTACTATTCCTTCTACAGTATATGTTCATCTACCTGCAATATGTGCATGAGTCTGCTCAGGTGTTGTGAAACAAAAGTTTTTTAGTTAACCCTTTACTTGTCATATTCCTAGATCCATGTACGTGAGTGACCATCTCTGAGCAGTCCATTACGTAGATCAATGAATTTGACTTTTTAAATTTCCCACAGCATCTGAAATGGTCCAGAAGGATTAATATATTTAAAATATGGCACATGGTAACCTCTCAAGACACATTAGCCTGTATCAGCAACCTCTGTCCCTCCAAAATGCTTTGTTTACTAACCCTACCACCACTACATCCATCCAGTCCCTCCCCAAGTTTGCTGCCCACATCACAGGCTAACAAATATGCCCAGAGACTTTCTCACGTATGCAAGAACACAGTGTTACTTGAAAAAGTGCACACAGATGCTAGGTATTGCAGCAGTGAGTGTGATCTGGTAGAATGTTCCAAGAGTTCACAACTCTCACTCCGAAAAAGTTTGCCCTCACAGTTTTCTGGACTTGCGGCTTCTTCAGTCTTGAGCTGTGACCCCTTGTTAGG
>NW_024741646.1:0-13189 GCF_018991925.1 Homarus americanus | reverse complement strand
TATATATATATACTGGTATATATTGTATTACTCTCTAGTCTGTACCACCCCTGAAGATGTGAATTACATGAAAGCCGCAATCCTGTGTTTTCTTCTTTCAGAAATATCAAAGTATATATATATATATATATATATATATATATATATATATATATATATATATATATATATATATATATATATATATATATATATATATATAATTGGAGGCCTAAAACTAAGCTATTGTTTGCAACGCAGTCAAGCGGAGTCGGGAACTAAGTGATCAGCTGGCGCCACAAAAGTCTAAAAAAAATTTAATGTACTTTGTCAAATTAGTTCATACACGGTTACCGAATTTGAAAGCCAACTATAATATTAGCAATGGTTATCTTGGATAATTTTCCATTTCAATATATGTTACGTGTGTCCTTAGGAAATAATTAAAATATGAAAAGAATGGTGTCATGCATGCACGAATTATTAACATAATTACCAGAAAGCAGTAGTGGACGTTCGTGTACTGAATTAAAAACATAAAGAAATATTTTAATAGTGCTAGTCTAACCCTAAAAAGAAATAAAGAATAATCAGGGGATTTTTTCGGATTTTAAAACTAAGTAGTTCCAAAGAGCGGCAGGCATGCTCGAAGACGTGGAACTACTGCAGTCACTCTCTGTTTTCACCCACTACAAGCGGAGACGTCTCCACCCACTCGCCATATTACTTGTAGGCATTTTCAACTGTGCTCACAAGTATGTCCAGTTCGATTGCATTCACTGTTTAGATAAAACTTGGAAGGGAAATCACAGTGGTTAATGGGTGAATCATTTCCATTTTTTGTGGAACCACACAGGATGGTGGTGGCTGCTGCTTGGCTGTGTTGGTGGCAGTGGTGCTGATAGCGAGATGAGGCTAGCTGTAGGCAAAATCACTCACAGGGTCCCACGTTGAAGCTTGCAGACATACGGGCAACCTGTTTTTCACCTGCATATCCCAGGATACAGACAGATGCATGCCACACGCGTGTAGAAAATTGTTGAGCTTGGCACCAAGCCAACATTACACGACACTGCAGCTAAGTTGTATAAAATGAGAGAAGATAGATCTCTTTTCAAACTGGGGTAAGGTACACCTGGTTGTACGGTGACCTGGCCTAACTGGGTAAGATTACCTCTGTCGTACTCCCTCTCATACAGTAAAAGGGGGAGAAGCGTGCCCCTGGATGCAGCATGAGAGAATTAAAAGGTTGATGGCTCTGGGAGACAAATTCCCATGGTGCTAGTGAGTACTGTATGCCCACCGAGTATCGTTGCTGATTCTTCTGGCCGGTACCTTCATCTCTCAAACTATGGGTGTATGTGGTTTGTCTAACCAAGTCCTCGTGTGAGGTCGACGACCCTGTTGGTTGATCTTACATAAGAACATAAAACATAAGAAAATAAGGAGTCTGCAATAGGCCGGTTGGCCTGTGCATGGCAGCTCCTGTCGAGAGTTACTACCACTCTCTATCATCCATGAATCTATCTAGCCTCCTTTTGAAACTTTCCAGAGTTCCCGCACTTACTACAAAGTTGCTAAGCTTGTTCCACTCGTCCACCACCCTATTTGTGAACCAGATTCTTCCTATCTCCCTCCTAAACCTAAACTTATCCAACTTGAATCCGTTGCTCCGAGTCCTATACTGCTCGGATATTATAAGAACTTTATCTATATCCCCTTTATTGATTCCTTTCACCGACTTAAATACTTCTATCATATCTCCCCGCACTCTTCGTCTTTCTAGGGAATGCAAGTTAAGTTTCTTTAACCTATCCTGATATGGAAGGTTTCTAAATCCCGGAATCATTTTTGTCATTCTTCGCTGCACCGACTCTAGTGAAATTATATCCATTCTATAATAGGGGCACCAGAACTGAACCGCATAATCGAGGTGCGCCCTAACTAGCGCAAGATATAGTTGCAATAAGACCTCTGCACTCTTGTTACTTACACTTCTAGATATAAAACCCAATACTCTGTTTGCCTTATTTCGAACATTAACGCTCTGTTTTCTAGGCGCTAGGTCAAGGCTTACAAGTACCCCTTGGTCTCTTTCACAAGTCGACTTCTCTAGGTTGATGTTGTTAAGGCTTTATACATTATAAGTATTTGTTCTTCCAATATTAAGTACGCTGCACTTGCTGGTGTTGAATTTCATTTGCCATTTTTCAGACCACCCCTGCAGTTTATTTAGATCCTCCTGTAATGCATTTACATCCTGCCCTGAATTAATTTGCCGCCCTATTTTGGTGTCATCCGCAAACTTGCTTATTTCACTGCTGATCCCAGTATCTAAATCGTTTATGTAGATTATGAACAAGAGTGGGCCTAGTACTGACCCCTGGGGAACCCCACTGGTTACACGGCCCCACTCAGATTTAACACCATCTACGCTGACCCTCTGCGTTCTATCGGTCAGCCATGATTTTATCCAATTTAAAACTTTCCCCTCGATACCATGAGCCTTAATTTTTCTCAGAAGCCTCTGATGCGGTACTCTGTCAAATGCTTTGCTAAAGTCTAAGTAAATAACATCGTAATTTTCGTCATTATCTACTACCTCGAAGACTTTCCTAAAAAACGTTAGCAGATTTGTTAGATAAGATTTTCCCTTTGTAAACCCATGTTGAGAGTCCCTATACCTCTTGAAAA
The DNA here is from genome assembly GCF_018991925.1 of Homarus americanus. Taxonomy (NCBI): domain Eukaryota; kingdom Metazoa; phylum Arthropoda; class Malacostraca; order Decapoda; family Nephropidae; genus Homarus; species Homarus americanus. The sequence continues at coordinate 10,516 of NW_024741646.1, read as the reverse complement.
GTTCCTCACTCCTAACCTTACCTATGTCGTTTCCTCCCACACAAAGACACACTACTGGATTGGTACCCTCCCCTGACAAAACCCTGTCTAACCTCTCGGCTACATGCCCTATCCCAGCCCCAGGAAAACACACCCTAGTCCTACGTTTCCTATCTCTCGCACAAAAAGCCCTATCCATAAACCTCACCTGGCTGTCACCAACTACCACGACCTTACCTGTGGGCAGGGTTTGTACAACTGCCCTTTCCTCTCCTTGATCCATACCGTCCTGCCTCTTCTCTTCCTCGCCAGCTTCCTGCAGCACCTGGTAAGGGTTACTACACTCCACACCCTGGTCAGCTTTCCTGAGCCTGACCCTAGTCCCCTTGGAGACAACCACTCTCCACGCCTGCTCCTCCTTCGCAGGTGTCCTGCTAGGCAGGACACCTACCTGAAGGAGTTCCGTCCTGAGGGCTTCGTTTTCCCCCTTTAGAGTGTTAACCTCACTCCTCAACTGCCCCAGCTGCCTTAACAGAGTGGCAAGGAGGTCGTCTTTCCCCACACTCCCCTCCTCTTCCCCCACGACACAACGATCCAAAGCGGCCATTTTCCTTGGTCTCTAACGGGAGCACGATCGGGCACGACCTTCTCCAAGGTGGGTCAGAGGTCAACTGGTGGTCAGAGGTCAACTGGACGTGGGTGTATTTTTCAAAGGATTGTTTTGGTGCTATGCATGTAGTACTATATGACGGTAATGGTGTATTCTGAGCCAGTGTTGTTGAGCACGGTTATGGGTATGGTGGAGAAAGCATGCATGACTCATGAACTCAGAAATAAAGTATTAAGAATAAGTGGGTGAACCGCCCCTTGACGAGTCATGGGTGGTTTCTCGGTTCTCACATATTTCTGGGTCTTATGTAGGTGCATGCTGATTTGACTATGATGATATCAGGCCATTATGACTGATCCAAGTTTTTGTGCAGGTTATTAGTTGCCATTGTTACTACCCTAGGGTAGATCATTACATAAACACAAATCACCGAAGTCTTTCAAATATATCAGTATTATTTATTATATTATTAATCCCAATTTCCTCCCAACAAGGTCAAGTTAACAGGTCATAACCTAAACAAGTCAATAAATATATGAACATTTAATAGCTTATTCCCACCACCGCATATATACACAAAATAAAATAATTAACAATAATAATAAGATGGTTAGAGGTGGCTGAGTAAGGACTGAAGGCCCAACAACATCACACAAAATCAATATCAAGCAATAACAAATCACAATAGTCAAATGCCAACTCCCAACTTAAGAGAGCTGTGCCGAGACTGATTACAGTGTCCCAGCCGGTCACCGTCGTCTCCTCTCTACCGCCAAATACTGACATATCGTAGCCGGATTGGCCAAAACTTAAACTTTACCCAAAATGACCCTACTGGTCATTAGCTCCAATATCTTACCCATATACAAATATACTACAATACTACAATCAATATCATATGAGAGACAACTGTTGCATTAATGTAATAAATCAAATTTAATACGTAAACAAGGGCTCAGTTAGTGTGGGCGAGCATTGAACGATGTCTGAGCCACCCACACACACCATCTGAAACAAATATTTTATACCCAGAACAGAAACATGTGGTGGACACTCGCAACATCCCTCTCCTTATCTAAAAAAGTTTACGGACAAAAGGAGACAACTTTTACACATCACGGGATAGGGTGTCTTTTCCCTTAATATGTAAAAATTCTATATTAAAGGGCTGCAGTGCTAAGGCCCATCTAAGTAACCTTTGATTCTAATTTCTCATCGTCTGTACAAATTGTAAAGGATTATGCTCTGTGTATACATCTACTATATATGGTGAACCCTCAATATAGACTGCAAACTTTTCTAAAGCCACCAAAAGCCCAAAAGCCTCCTTTTCTATGGTGCCATTATCACGCTGATGCGGTTTTAGTTTCGCACTGTGGAAGCAAACTGGGTGTAATATGCCTTTTTCAAACTGTAACAACAGAGCACCCACACCCACATTACAGGCATCAACTTGGACCACAAAAGGCTTGTCAAAATCTGGCGCTTAATAGGTAATTAAGGGTTTCAAATGCAACCTGGCATGCTTTTGTCCACAAATACCTTCTTTTTGAGGTGACTAATTCTGTCAAAAGGGCAGACACTTGCTCAAAGTTCTTACAAAACCTTCGGTAGAATCCTACCATCCCGAGGAACCTATGCAGAGCTTTTCGATCTGCAGGAGGCGGGAGTTGCTGTAGAGCCTCTATCTTTACATTGACTGGAGTCACCTTCCCCTGACCCACCAAATGCCAAGGTAGGTGAGTGTTGCTTGGCCAAACTCACTTTTAACCAAGTTGACAGTGAAGTTTTACTCCAAAAGGCGGGTGAAAAGGGCACGAAGTCGCTCTGTGTGTACCTCCCAGGTAACTCCTGTTGAATCGGCTGCTTGTGCAATTAATCAGGCCGTTCACATATATTTATTATTCGGGTTTAAATAACGAAACCCAAACTGTAGTTCCTTGTTTTATTATAAAAGGGTTGTATATATAATTCCTGAGTGTAGATCGACCGTAAGTCCCACTGTATAGGAGTGAATGAGAAAGGGACGGCGTTTATGTATTTTAAACGTTAGGTCACGTCCTTACGATATAAGTTGATGTGAGCGACTGAAGAGTGAGGGCCTCTCTGTGCAGGCTTACAGAAATGCTGACTATGGGTCTCTCCCTCCTGGGAGAGTTGCCCGCTCACGTGTCCCACTCATGTCTTACTCATAGACAGTGGAAAGTTACAGGGTGGTGAATCTGAATATAATATCAGATGTATTGACCCATTTATATAATATGTTCTGTTGATGAGACAGGGGCCCATTACACTGTCACCAGCAGGTCATCCAAGTAGGCGCAGACACCAGGAAGCCCAGACTTCACCACTTTCATAGCCCTATGGAATCACTGCAAAGCCCAAAGGGGAGGACTTTGTACCGCCAAAGCCCATCAGGAGTGACGAAGGCAGTAATTCTCTTGGATTCCTCCGTCATCTTCTCTTGATAGTTCACCTTTTATCATGTAGAGCTTCGTGACGAACTTTGCATGCCCGATGCTGTCAAGGATGTCGTCTATACGAGGGAGAGGGTAGGAGTCAGCCCTGGTCACATCATTTACCGGTCTGTAGTCTGTACACATGAGGAAGGAGCCGTCGGGTTTTGACACCAGCACGCACGGTGACCCCCAATTACTGTCGCTTGGTTCGATGAGTTCGTGTTGAAGCATATAGTCCACTTCCTTCCTCAGAATCTTCCTCTTGACAGGGCTGATCCTAAATGGTGCTTGCTTGATAGGGGTCGTTTCTTGTAGAAGGGTCACCTGGTGTTCTATGAGGTTACAGGCCAGCGGCACGTCCCCAAACAGGTATTTGTATTCCTGTAACATTCTCGTGACATCTTCAACCTATAGCTGTGAAAGATGTAAAACTTTAGTAGACGGATCAGCTAAAATCTGTGAATTGCATAGCTTAACTAGAACCTCCACCAGGTAATCTTGCTCTTGTTCCTGTGGTTCCTGGGTATCCATAACACACACAATTGCTTCCCTGCAGTAATAGAGGTTCAGCCTATTCACATGGACCAATTGCTCTGACTTCCGCTTTCCTGGGGTCGCTATGACATAGTTGAGGGAGCTTTGCTGCTTAACTATTATGTTTGGGCCTTCAAACTTTCTTACAAGGGATTTCTGTGGATTGGTATTAATGCTAGTACTTGGTCACCAGGGCTAAACTCTACACATTTGCACTTCTGGTTATACTGACCCTTCATTTTCAGCTGAGCCTAGGACAAGTTCTGTCGAGCAATCTCCCCAACTCTCTTCAGTCTAGCCTTGAATTTGTCAACACACTAGAAGCGGAATTTTGATTTAGTTATTCACCCAGCTCTCCCTCAAAACTATCAAATGACCCCTTACATCATGTCCGAAAACCTATTGGAAAGGACTAAAGCCAAGAGCATCCTGACAACTATAACTAATGACGAATAACCGGAGTGGTACTCCATCATCCCACTCCTTCTCATTCTCTCTACAGTATTTTTTCAACAAGGATTTGAAGGTCTGATGTAACCGTTCAATGGCCCCCTGAGACTGTGGGTGATAAGCAGAAGACAGATATTGCTGAATCCCCTACTCATTCATGACTTGCTGGAAATTAGACGACATGAAATTACTTCCCTTGTCGGACTGTATGATCTTTGGAATGCCATATTGGGTGAAAAAATGGATCAGAGCCTTTACCACAACTTTAGCAGTGATTCGACTAAGTGGTTTAGCCTCTGGGTATCTAGTCGTTGCTCACATGACAGTTAACAGGAATTGGTTGCCACTACGACTTTTTGGGAGAGGACCAACACCTTACTGAAGGGTTCTTCTATTGATGGAATAGGCTGATTAGGTTTACCTGTCATCTGGCATTCGTGACAAGTCTTGCAGTAATTTGCCACATCTCTCTTCAAGCCAGGCCAATAAGAGTGAGGTAATATTCTATGGTAGGTTTTCCTAACCCCTAAGTGTCCTCCCTGAAAATCGTGTGCCAGTCTCAAGATCTCCCTCCAATGACATTTTGGGATAATAATTTGCCTAACCACATGCCAGTCTTCTCCAGCAGGCACCGAGGGTGGTCGAAATTTCCTCATCAGAAAGCCAGAGTCCGAATAGTAACAAATAGGCCAGTCATCAGCTTGCTCTTTGCTTACAGAACTGTTACTCAGTTCTAACAGCTCTGGATCACTTTCCTGGTCAGAAATGACCTTTTCCTATTTATGGGTACTTGTTCTATAGGGATTACATCCGTATTAAAAGTTGAATCAACAGTAGATGAGAGTGAGTTGTCAAATTCGGCACCAGTGACTTTAGGGGGATTATTGCAACTGGCGCCACTGGCTTCCGTCGTCAACAGAATTGTCTTAAGTCACATAGTTTCTTTATACCAAAGTCATTTACATCACAAACTGAGTTACTAGTCGTAAATGTTTAGTGATGTCAAACACTGACTGATCACGGTCTACTCTACCTTGCTCCTCAAGAGTTCTTCGCTTTCTTCCTCCATGGCTAACTCATGTGATCTATTTTCTTCATATAACCTTAACTCATGTTGGATATCCAGCTTACGTAATTCTAAATTATTCCCAGTGTCCACACTAGTTCCAGTGTCAACTACACGGAACTGAAGGGCGTCCTCCTAAATAATTTCTTCCCGTACCAGCTCTGTAAGCACAGCATTTTGTATTACTGACATACGATGAGCCTTTTGGATGTTAATTTCATAATCGCTAGCAAAGCTAATCCAGTCTGTTTTATGTAACTGATCAGGGCAATGAGTCTCTAGTGAGGGGTCATTAACGAATTTTTCCAGGGGAAACACTTTATCGGCTTTGTATTTCCCTTAAGGTTTTACTACTAGTTTCCTACTGCCAGAAGGCTGAGGGAGCCCTTCGAAGGCATTTTAGAAAAAAAGCTAACCATATACCTCTCACACTATTCTTACTCAACCCCCCCCCCCCCACCCCTCCCCTTAGGGTCTTCTGATCACATTCTCATTTCTATTAAATCAAACTGAGTGTAAAGGCCTGTGACTTAGGGATAGAAATCCCTTGCCAGCCTAATCAGGATCTTATAAGAGGAAAGTCAAGAACCATGGTTTTCTGAGGGATAACAAACAACCGTTAGAGATTGACATCTCTTTACCGTGAAAATAACACAAAACTCTGACACCACTCACACAAACATCAAATAACAATTACGGGAGTTAAACAATTACGGGAGTCAACAATTAAAGGAGTCAAACAATTAAGGGAGTCAAACAAGTATTTTAATCTACACTACGAAGATGCCGGAAAACCATCTTTTTAAAGTGAGACAGATTGTAAAAGGATGGAAACAAAGAAGAAGGCAAAGCATTCAACAGTTTGGTTGTGTGAGGAAAGAAAGATGTAATACAGGATGTAACGGGTTGTTCTAGTGTGACCACCTTCCACACAGAAAATGTGGGAACCCCGTGCAAGACGTGTGTTACGAGCCCACGGCCTTGCCGGCGATACAGAGGATGCCAAATCCACCGAACATTGCCCGTTAAAGTACCTGTAAAAGAGAGAGATAGTGAAGCAACATTGCAGCGAAGAGAAAGGGACGAGATATTATTGACTAACGGAGAAGGGTTAATAAGGCGAAATGCCGTTGATTCCAACCTATCTAACAGTTAGACAGAAGAAGAACCATCTCAGATATGAGAGCAGTACTCAGGAGTGATGTAACTACGGCATCTGTACAACATTCCCATACTCATCGATATTTTAGAATTTGGCAAAATGGTTTCGTCCTGAAATGTGATTGGTGGGTGATCTTCTATTTGGAAAGTGTAATTGATAAATAGTGTGCTTTCTTGCTATTGATTTTTACCAAATTTCTCCATAGAGATTAAAGGGGAAGGGAAAAATGAGAAGAAGAGTGAAGAGAAGAAACATCGGCGTAGAAATGGATAGATTTAGTGGTAGTGTGATGTAACTCTTTGATAAAAAGAAGGAAGAGAGTAGGTGAAAGAACAGAACCCTGTGGGACACCACCATTGGTAGAGAAAGAGCAAGAGATCGATCCCTCGACAACAGCTGCCTTGGATTGGTTCTCAAAGAAGCTTGAGATTAGAGAACAAAGTGGGAGGGGGAGGGGGGGGGGTAGAAACCATAAGAGGGAAGTTTCGAAAGCAACTGCTTGTGCCATACCCAGTAAAATGCTTTGGAGATGTCGAGGGACACGATAAAGGTTTTCCCATAATTCCTAAAAGAGGATGACTAAATAAGGGTTCAGTAGTAGAACAGATCACAGGTAGATCTCGCCTGGAGGAAACCATACTATACTGGTGATACGAGAAAAGAGAAAGGCGTTCAAGAGTTTAAGATAGTTTAGAAAACCTCAGTGAGGGATGAAGTTAGGGAAATGGGACGATAGTTAGGGGAATTAGAATGTCACCCTTCTTCCGGATCGGTTGAACCAAAGCATCCTTCCAAGAAGAAGAAAAAAGTTTGGGGTTTGAGTCAAAGGCGTAAGAGGCGAGCAAGCACAGCGGCCACAACTTTAACACACTCCATGAGAACATGAGGGAATATTCAGTCTGGTCTATGAGCCTTACTCACATTAAAATTGGATAACACACCAGCAACCCTACCATTGGAGATTGTAGGGCTGTGCAATAGGAACTTGAGTAGGAGGGGCATAGTTGAAATCGTCGAAGGTGTAGTTTGAGGAAATTAATGTGCCAAAGTATTGGCTTTATCAGAGAGAGTGTTGGCTATATAGTTATCATGTCGGAAGGGAGGAGGAAAAGAGGGAGTGCAGAAGTTATTACAGATGTTTTGGGTTAATACCAGAAAGATTTATTAGAAGAAGAGCTATTCAGGTCAGCGGTCCTTTTTTTTTTTTAAATTCCGTTTCGCCCTAAGAAGAATAGCCGTACAGCGATTCCTATAGAAGTAATGAAAGAGGAGTGATTAACAGGATATAGAGATAGTTTCATAACTCGATACGCCCCATCTCTCTCTCTACATGCAAGAGAACAGACTCATTCAAACCATGAATGTAAAGAGAAACTTTTGGTAGAAGATGGGATAAATGCACTCATACGACCCTGTATAACCCCAGCAATGCTGTCAGCATATACCGAGGCGTCCCGAGTAGAAAAGCGACATTCATCCCAGGGAAAGTCAGTGAAGAATACTCACAAGGATTGCCAGTGTGCCCTCCGATAATGCCATAGTTGGCGTTTAGAAGGGGGTCGGGGAGGTGATCGCGCTCAGCGTAACAGGATGGTTGTTCGCCGCCCGCTTGCTTGTTCGAGTCCCCCATATGGGGGAGACGGAGGTGAGAACGTGACTCCTGCCTCGACACACAGATCAGATACTACCCAGCTAGAACCACAGCTGCACTTCCCCGCTGCTCGTTCAAATTCTGGTTGTGCTCTCATCTGTGGCTCTGGACTCGTGGGCTGTTTCCCCAGACCTTCACTATTCGACTGTCAACCTCCGGTCACCTGCTCCAGCTACTACCGCGGCTGCCACGTCATCGCCACTCCCTTCACACCCTCTCCACCATCCGTGCCCTGGCGACTGTCCTGGGTGGCAAGACCTCGCCCGCCAACGCCGACGCCAATTGAGGAAGCTGCCTTGACCTTCCTCCTGAAAACAAATCCCTGCTCTACGGAACCTTCCACCGGGCCGCCGCCGTAGAAATATTTGTTCATTGTTTGATTCCATTAATTGTTTGACTCCCGTTAATTGTTTGATTCCCTTAATTGTTGACTCCATTTAATTGTTTGACTCTCTTAATTGTTTGACTCCATTAATTGTTGACTCCCGTAATTGTTTAATAACTCCCGTCATTGTTATTTGATGTTTGTGTGAGTGGTGTCAGAGTTTTGTGTTATTTTCATAGTAAAGAGATGTCAATCTCTAACGGTTGTTTGTTATCCCTCAGAAAACCATGGTTCTTGACTTTCCTCTTATACAGTAAGATACTCATTAGGCTGGCAAGGGATTTCTATCCCTAAGTCCCAGGCCTTTACACTCAGTTTGATTTGATAGAAATGAGATTGTGATCAGAAGACCCTAAGGGGAAGGGGGGGGGGGGTATGAGAAAGAATAGCGTGAGAGGTATACGGTTAGCTTTTTTTCTAAAATGCCTTCGAAGGGCTCCCTCAGCCTTCTGGCAGTAAAGAACTAGTAGTAAAACCTTAATGGAAATACAAAGCCGTGAAGGTGCGACATCAAGTTAAATTTGCTCTAATTCGGCAAGCTCAGTATTTAGGTAAGGCCATGTGGCTCTCGGGTGCTCAGTAATCGTGTGTTTCGTGGATATGTATTTATAGATTCCCATAAAACACGAGAAATATTAAAACCTAAAATAAGGGAGGAACTCACGGGAATGTTATTATTAGATGTACTGGAGAATGATACTTGACACTTGTGGCATAATGGTCAACATACTGTACTCACATCACAAGCGAGCGGTGCTGGACTTCAAATCCTGTGCAGGCAGTATCTATAGGCGAGTATCTTTACTCCCCTTTTCTGTTACTATCCATTCCAGCGTTCAAGTCGTCCTATCTTCTTGAGCAATTTCTTAACACAGGGTCATATAATTCGTTAACTCAAGATGTGGGTGTTGAATTGGCGACAGATTCTACATCTTAAACAAATTCTATCCTAAGTGGCATCTTGAACAAGAGGAAATATATTATAATGTACAGGAGAATCGCCACTTCCTGATCCTCTGACAGGTCCTCTGTTCCGCTTCCCTCACCACATTATTGACACCCTAGTAATGAGAGCCCCTAGAAAAACTAGCTCCTCCCTCACACAGACTTTAAAACATTATAACTACTTGTGGTGTGGACGTGTAGTCATCTTGCGCCCAGTCACTTCTGAGCTGCGTCGTAAGGTGGTGCAGTAATAAAGGTGTATAAAGGTTCGTAAGCTTCCTAACTGTAGTTACAAGTATGCATAAGATTGATATGAGGAAGGCGATTGACAGGGATACTAGATGGGCTCTGCACTGCTATTTTATCTACACGAAATGGGCCGAGGATCGGGTATTGAGCTGATCTAGTGAAAATATGAAGTGGGAGATATAACTGTAAAATTATAAGAATATACTTTAACGTTTCTCTTCATAGTCACCCGTCCTCTATAAATCTGAATCATAAATAATTGTTATACGAGTGTAACTACTGCATGTAATAACATACCAAGAAACATTTCCTTCAGTTTTATGGGTTGTATCTTGTGATGTACTTAGCTCCATAAAATCTAATCAGAGTACAAACCTTTTCATTAATGATGACTTCATCTTTGTTTTGTTTTCACTTATATCAGGACCATTAATTGTGATTATTTTTTACTGAAATTGTACCTATGTTTTGTGTCGTTTGATCACTATATGTATGCACACACACACACATATATATATATATATATATATATATATATATATATATATAGAGAGACGGCCTGTGCTTATGACTGTGACCGGGGAACGATAACCGCTGGACCACCAGGACTGATTTTGTATCCTGGTGGTACAGCGGTTAGCGTTCCCCGGTCACAGTCATGGGCTCGTGGGCCGTGGGTTCGAATCCTGGCGGGTTGAGGTGTTGATTGTATGTAGAAGTCCGCGTGCTTTATTGGGCTAATGAAATATATATGGATTCTCGTGTTTCGAAGCCGGATTTGGTAAAACGTTACTCTGACCACCTACGTGATACGGGTGGTCCCCATTAGAGGTTCACGGCGCCATAAGCTCGTTGAACAGGCTTTGTGTGAAATATAACAAAGTCTAGGACTGCTTTTGTATCCTGGTGGTCCAGCGGTTAGCGTTCCCCGGTTACAGTCATAGGCTTGTGGGCCGTGGGTTCGAATCCTGGCGGGTTGAGGTGTTGATTCAATTCAATTTCAATTGTTTATTCCTTGATAGAGGA
>NW_024741645.1:0-7241 GCF_018991925.1 Homarus americanus | reverse complement strand
AAATTTGTATGTCTAATGCAAAATCCATGATGTTTATATTCAAAATGATCATCATATTGTAAGAATTCCAACAATGTAAATTATATTCTGGCTGGGTAATTTGTATGAATTTTATGATATAAATAAACAAAAAATATACTTCACCACGTATATGAGTAGATGCACTGAGGAAAGTGAAAGTCCGGTTCTGGCGAGTTACCGCGTAAATGAGAAATCGCGGAAAGTGAAACCGTGTAAAGCGGGGCAATACTGTAGTTATAATCAGGAATTTATAAATACAAATACATATTATATCCTTATAGACTATAATTAAGAGGAATAGGATATCATTATTCACACCTCCTTGAATATTATTAACTCTGGATATAGTAAAGCATAGACAGTGACTGAGATCACCACATTCCAAAATATCCAAATACTTTTCAGAGCTAAATCTTCCTTTAATCTGAGTTAGTTCACCCATGATGCTGTCTGTGTTTAACAAGCCCAAACATTGACTGTCACATGATTCGCTTCTTGCCACCTTGTTGATGTTGTGACGTTGATAACCTGGTGTTTGGCCGCCACAGTGGAGAGGACCCTGGGTGGTGGATGCTAAGGTCATCTCATCTAAGATCACCTGACCCCAAAAGTCTGTCTTCACCCTCGTATTGCCGGTAAACTGGAGGCTAGTAGTACGATGGCGATCTAACCTTTCCTTAATTGCCTGAGTCCTGTGGTGTATTCCGGCCTCATGTAACCTCCTTCTCACAGTTCCTGCAGAAACGTCAACTTGAAGCTGTTTTTCATGGTGACTGTTATGGGAGACTGCGTCGCCATGAGTCTTTCATCGTCCGCTGGGGTAGTCTTTCTCGGTCCACCAGACTTAGGTTGGGTTAGGAGGATTACACTTCCCTCCCTCCCTGCCACCTTCTCTCCCTCTCCTTCCTTCTCCCTCCCCACCACCCCATTATAAACCTTGATGACAGCTCTTGTTATCATTTATAAACAAATATTGAGTAAAACAACCAATAGGAAACAACCTTATCACTCAGTTCCCGAGAGTGCTACAGTGCCACGTGAGAGTGCCAAGGTGCCACATGAGTTAGGAACGTTTGGTAGGGAGTAACACTACACCTGGAGGCAAAGACATTAAATAATTATCATACATAGAAAATCTAAAATGAAATACAGTTCAGTAAAAGTAATCAATAATGAATAAAGTGTTACTGTGCACTCACCTTTAATGTAGTCAGCTGAATGCACACGGGGCCTCAATAATTTGTTAATTAAACATGGAGACTACATTAATTGGCTGAAGCAGAGCAGGAGACAGGGCTGGGTGGGTAATCAATGCTGCTTTCTTCAGATAGGTTAATGTACTTGTTGGTTGAAGGTATTGGATCATCTTGAGGGAGTGAAGAGGCAGCAGTGGGGGACTTCTTAAAGTATTTGTCCCATTTAGACTGCACAGTTTGCATTTTCTTTTCATTGTAAATCTCCCTGTAGCAAGCAAGTGCATCTTGGGTCAATCTGTCAACTTTAGCAAAACGCTAAACATTTTGATCCATTTCTTCAAAAATTTTCATCCCCTTATTAATAGTAACAAATGTCTCTGTCATTTGTTTCACTGAAACCTTTTTTGGGAGTGCAGATTCTTCTTCTACATTTGACTCTCTTCTTCCTCTGCAATTTTCTGTGCCTCCAGTTCAATAAGATCCTCGTTACTTAGCTCTTCTGCTACACTACAATGTCGGGGGTGCTGGTGGTAGAGTGGTACCGCTCTTGCCTTCGCAAGCGAGATGTCACGGGTTCGATTCCCGGGCCGGTGGAAGTTGTTTGGACATACTTCCTAGCCCCCATTAGTCCCTGTTCACCTAACAGCACAGTAGGTACCTGCTGTAAATCGAAAGTTGCGAATTCGTATTCAGGGACAAGTTGTTGGAGCTTCCAATAACTTGATGACATAAAATCATTGACTCTCCAGGCGTCTATGTCCTTGACTCTTCAGGCTTCTACGCCCTTAACTCATGAGACATAAAGGCAAGCATGAACTTAGCATGCTTCCCTGTTGGGCACTGTAAACGCTTCTGCGCTTCACCTTGCACAAGGCTGTAGGGGAGTGCCCAATAAATAATAGCAAAAAAAAATTATAAATTTCTAACTTAAGCTGTTTATCCAACTCCACCATCTTGTTACTAATCTCAGAAATTACTTCATCTTCATTAAATCCTTTGAAACTGTTCACATATCTTTTCAGGACTTCTTCCATATTCCATTCATGCACTGAACTGTAACCTCATCCCATGCTGTTCTTTATACATTTCAAAATGTTGTAGTCCTTCCAAAACTCTCTGAGCGGTTTCTCACCTTCAGTAGCAGCAACAGCCTGAGGGAAGGTCGTACGTAAATAATACGCTTTAAAAGCAGCAATAGCACTTTGATCCATGGGTTGGTTGACAGAAGTGTTAGGTGGAAGGTAGACTACCTTAACATCAGGGTGCAGGGTGTCCCGGAGCATTATCTAAAATTTATAAAATCTTGAACGCAACCCCTTGTTGCAGACAATACTCCTTGGCTCGTGGAATGAAACAACTCAGGAACCAATCCTCAAACAGTACTAGGGTCATCCAGGTCTTCTTATTCCTGCGATAAAACACTGGCAGTGTGTGCTTGCTGACATGTTTAAAAGACCTGGGGTTATCTGAATGATAGATCATGAAGGGTTTTACCTTGAAACCAGCTACATTCCCCCCCAACAGAAGTGTAATTCGGTCCTTGAATGCCTTGAATCCTGGCATGGATTTCGCCTCTTTGTGGATGTACGCTTCCAGAATAATAATCCAGTTTCATCCACATTTATTTTCATCCAGACTTCTCTCGGTGTTCTTCATACAGTTCCTGCCTCACACAGTTCTTTATAGGTTTGATCTCTTTCACTACTTCGCGGTAAAATTCGTTCTTTATTCCTTCAAATGTTGATATGTTGGAGAGAGTAGTTGGCATGCTGCATAAAGCTGTTTGTAGATACTGTTTTTTCCATATTTTCATTGCTGCCTCATCTCACTTTGACAGTTTCCTTTCTTCTTAGCACTAATTAGAACTCTACTATACTCTGCCAGTCATTTGTAAGGAATTACAGGAACCCTCACTTTACGCGTCAATTGAACTTCATAGAGGCTCACAGAAGTGAGAAACGCAAGTATGAAGTCAACATAACATATGGGATTAAATGAAATAGAGACCGGCTGACCCCCAAACTCCACTTTTTCCGACACAATATCTATGTTCTAGTAAAAATAACATCTTAATTTTATGATGGTACATGCACACAATTAATACTTAAGAGAAATAGAGAAATACAGTCGCAAAGTTAATGTTCATTCAAATAATGGACTCAACTCCCTCCCCCTCTTCTCACACTCCTGGCTCTTCCCTCTCTGAAAAATGTTTGGGGGAAAACCACTAGATTTTAAGGTATAATAATAAATAATACCTCAAACTAAAGTTAGGATAATATAATTGACATTGCTGGATTCCTTGTAAGACCAGGAATATTTTGAATATAAATGTCATATATTTTGCACAAAAGATAACATATTTACTCAGAGTGTTTGATCATCAGGTGAGATAAACAGCCTGAGTGACTGATCTTCAGTGTGTGTGTGTGTGTGTGTGTGTGTGTGTGTGTGTTATTTATAAACTCACTTAAGGTAACAATATGTTCTCATTACCTGCAGGAACACTTATGCAAGTATTATGTTTTCCGTCTGTATTTCTGTCTCTGCACCCGTCTATGCGTCTGTCTCTGCGTCCCTCTATACATCCGTTTATGCAGCTGTCTGTGCTTCCGTTTGTGTCTCCGTCAGTGGATCTGTCTGTGCGTTCCTCGATGGGTCTGTATGTCCGTGTGGCATTTGTAAACACGGTAATACGAGAAGGACTGTTTTGGCGAGGCAAGGAACTCTATTGTAGCGAGGTAGAGAACTGTTATGGCGAAATAGGGAGCTGTAATGGCGAGGCGAGGAACTGTTGTGGTGAGGCGAGTTATTCTGTTGTGTCGAGGTAAAGAAATGGTTGTGGCGAGGCGGGAAATTTTGTTTTGGCGAGGTAAGGGACTGTTGTAGCGAGGATGGGGACTGTTATGGCGAGGCAGGGGACTGTTATGGCGAGGCGAGGATGATGCTGTGGCGAGGCGGAGGAATTTGCCAACCTGAAATTAGAACGAGTCTGACAGGTAAGACACATAACGTGTTACCTGAGACAAATATTTTTATTCTCAGATTATTAATTCATTTCCTTCAGTATCTTTATCGGTAATAACAATATAAGTGTGATTTGGCCGGAATTAGGTTTGGTTAGGTTAGGTCAGATTAGGTTAGGTTTGGATGGGTATTCTCGAGGGTGATTTGTGAGTACATTTAAGTGTATTAAATCTGTACTTGTTAACCAGTATGACTACCTTTATGTGTCTATATATATATATATATATATATATATATATATATATATATATATATATATATATATATGGTATATATGATGCAAGTAAATCACTGTAGGAAAGGTAGATCTAGGTATGTTTGAGAGCTATATATATATATATATATATATATATAATATATATATATATATTTATGTATATATATATATATATATATATATATATATATATATATATATTTCTATATATATATAATATATATATTTATGTATACTGTACTCAGATATTTTCTCAAGGAATATTTGCCGTAACTCAAAAGGATTACATTCTTTTTTTTTTAACTCTAGCTTATTAATTCTCACAGATACACTCTCCATGAACCAAGGTTTCAAATAAACTTTGTTTGGCAATGGTTCACACAAATCTACAATATTTTATTCACACAACATCTGACAAAGTTTTTTAGTATAAGTATTCATCTTAAAATTACTAGTAATTGCATTAGTAAATTTATCAACAGCAGACTTCAGGTACCCATCACCACGCCTAATAAGCCTTAGAGTAGAAATAACAGTCAACTCCCTAATTCTGTGTACTGTATTATGCTCGGGACATTTAGCTCCATCCTCATAATCTCTATTCTTGTCGTCTTTGGACAACCAAGCACAATCCTCATTGCTTCATTCTGAATAAGCTCTAATAGCCTAAGATCTTTTCCTGAGTAAGAGCTAGAACTGGAGCTGAATAATCAATGATACTCCTAACTGTACTCAAGTACGTACATAGATCTTAAAACTGGTATACCAACACCATTTGCTCTATTTGACAAAACTTTCAGAGGTTTTAGCCTCGCTGTACATATATTTTTGACATAAGTAATTTGATCCTTAACATTATTATTTACACCCGCAAACATTCCCAGATATTTGTAACTGGATACTTTTTGCAATTTTATTCCATTTAGCCAAATTCTTTTCCATTTACTACCCTTCACTGAGATTTGGTTTTATTTTAATTAATGACCAGTCCCAAGGAGAGACAAAGATACTGCAGCTGATTAATGACCCTAGACATATCTTCCTCATTCTTACATCAGATCAGAATGTCATCAGCATAAATACATACTTGGGACTCGCCCTGAAATTTGTAATTAGCTATTCTGTCCATAAGAATATTAAAAAGCATAGGGCTAAGAACGCCACCTTGTGGGGTACCCAACCCTAGACTTTTTTCTTCCGATTCATGACCTTGAAACCAGACACTCACTTTTCTGTTAGTTAAGTAATCTGTAATCCACATCAATAATTTCCCTTTTATACAAGACTTTCTAAGATCGCGCTTCCCATGGCACACTTGGTTCAAAGCGATACATTACATTACTAATATATAATCCTTCAAAAACCAAACATTACTTGTATACATCATCATCAATATATTTAATATGATCCTCCCCATACTGGCCAGATATTTTGTAAATAATATTGATTATGTGCTAAAGGAATATCCTTCCTTCCTTAGGCTTTAGTAAGCCCCTTTATAATATTTATACTGTATATACTTGTCACACTTGCCAGATGCTTCTGGTGTCATTGTACAGCGGTACCTAGTGACAGCACCTGGATCCCGCTTCCTCTATCAAGGAATAAACAATTGAAATTGAAGTTGAATTAATACCATTCGCTCCATCATTGTAGATAGACAAGATGTAAAGGATATGGGTCTTTGATCACTATCACCCTTAGGCACAGGAACAATGAGTGCCATTTTCCATTTCACTGACAGTCTTCCATTTTCACATGACAAATTAAAGAGATCTAGAATTGGGTTGTCCTCCTTACTTATAAGATAATTGATAGCATAATAAGTTAGACCATCCCTGCCAGGAGCACTAGACTTCCCTTTCTTTACAGCATTCAGAATTTCCTCCTTAATAAAAGGAACACAGGTTTCCTCACTTACAGAACTTTGGATATTCACCAACCTTTGCCTCAAAGATCTTGAATTCCTCAAGCAAATCTGGACATTACATTTGAGACACTCATAATTAAATGCATACGCCCACTTATTCATTACTTCATTATCTTTGGCGTTTGGATTGGGATGAACATTAAATTTCTCCTTGACTCCTCTTACCCTATTCACACCATCCCAAACCTGATTCAAAGATTTTGATTGAGCGATCTCTCTCAAAAAACCACTCCAATACATACTTCTGGCTTTCTGGTTTAACTCTGTTGTACACTCTGCCACTTCAATCAGAGTTTCCCGGTTTTTTCTCATTGCTGAGATCTTTACTCCACTTACTATGACATTTCCTCATTAACTTATTCCACCCCTTTACAATCTTATCATTATAATACCTCGGTTTAGGGTTTGTGGTATTTCCATACTGTTTCCTTGGCTTATTCAAAATGGAATCAATCACTCCTAACAATCATCATAAAATATGTTTTCATCTTTAATTCCAAGCTTTTTGTACTCTTTATACCACTCGCCGACTTTTGCTACAAATTCACTATGTTGGCCTACTGTTATTGTATACCTTTTCCTATTATTAACATAAAAATTTGTGTTCAAATGAAGCTTCACTTTAATTGCAAAGTGATCACTCAAAAGCGTATCCACAATATCCAAATTTGCTTGAACATCTAACATATTAAAAAGTATTGCATAATCAAGTCTACCCCTTTAACATGTGTCGGCTCACCAGCTCCAAGGACCCTAGCATCTTCTATAGAGTCTAAGATATTTTTCAGAACCATTCCATTGTGATTTTGAGAACCTCTACTGCCAAGATTGATGTGCCTAGCGTTCAAAT
>NW_024741644.1:0-7740 GCF_018991925.1 Homarus americanus | reverse complement strand
GTACACAGGTACAGGTATAGGCACACAGGTACAGATATAGGCAGACAGGTACAGGAATAGGCGTACAGGTACAGGTATAGGTACACAGGTACAGGTATAGGTACACAGGTACAGGTATAGGTACACAGGTACAGGTATAGGTACACAGGTACAGGTATAGGCACACAGGTACAGGTATAGGTACACAGGTACAGGTATAGACGTACAGGTATAGGCACACAGGTACAGGTATAGACGTACAGGTACAGGTATAGGCACACAGGTACAGGTATAGGTACACAGGTACAGGTATAGGCACACAGGTACAGGTATAGGCACACAGGTACAGGTATAGGCGTACAGGTACAGGTTTAAGTACTCAGGTACAGGTATAGGCACACAGGTACAGGGACACTCAACAGCAGAAACATAGGAAGAGCTACAAGTACACTTAACAAGACATACAAGTACACTTAACAGGACAGATACAGGTACACTTAACAGGACAGATACAAGTACACTTAACAGGACAGATACAAGTACACTTAACAGGGCAGTTACAGGTACACTTAACAGGACAGATGCAAGTACACTTAACAGGACAGATACAGGTACAGTTAACAGGACAGATGCAAGTACACTTAACAGGACAGATACAAGTACACTTAACAGGACAGATACAGGTACACTTAACAGGACAGATGCAAGTACACTTAACATGGCAGATACAGGTACACTTAACAGGAGAGATGCAATTACACTTAAAAGGGCAGATAGAAGTACACTTAACAGGACAGACGCAAGTACACTTAACAGGGAAGATACAAGTACACTTAACAGGACAGATGCAAGTACACTTAACAGGGCAGATACAGGTACACTTAACAAGACAGATACAAGTACACTTAACAGGACAGATACAAGTACACTTAACAGGACAGATACAAGTACACTTAACAGGAGAGATACAGGTACATTTAACAGGACAGATACAGGTACACTTAACAGGACAGATACAAATACATTTAACAGGACAGATACAAGTACACTTAACAGGACAGATACAAGTACACTTAACAGGAGAGATACAGGTACACTTAACAGGACAGATACAGGTACATTTAACAGGGCAGATACAGGTACACTTAACAGGACAGATGCAAGTACACTTAACAGGACAGATACAGGTACACTTAACAGGCTGGATAAGAAGCACTTAATGACAGATACAAGTATACCTTTGCACAGATACAGGCACTGAACAGGAACAGACATAAGTACACTTAACAGGAGAGATACAAGCATACTTCCTAAAGAAAGATGGCAGGTACACTTAACAGACAGATACAGGCACACTTAACAAGACAAGATACAAGCACACCCTAATATGACAGATACAGGTACACTTAAGCAGGCTAAGATATGAAGTACACTTTGAACAGGACAGATACAAGTACACTTACAGGACAGATACAGGTACACTTAACAGGACAGATACAAGTACACTTAACAGGAGAGATACAGGTACACTTAACAGGGCAGATACAGGTACACTTAACAGGACAGATACAAGTACACTGAACAGGACAGATACAAGTACACTTAACAGGACAGATACAGGTACACTTAACAAGAAAGATACAGGTACACTTAACAGGACAGATACAGGTACACTTAACAAGACAGATACAAGTACAATTAACAGGACAGATACAAGTACACTTAACAGGACAGATACAAGTACACTTAACAGGGTAGATATAGGTACACTTAACAGGACAGATACAAGTACACTGAACAGAACAGATACAAGTACACTTAAGAGGACAGATACAAGTACACTGAACAGGAGAGAGACAAGTACACTTAACAGGACAGATGCAAGTACACTTAACAGGGTAGATATAGGTACACTTAACAGGACAGATGCAGGTACACTTAACAGGACAGATACAGGTACACTTAACAGGACAGATACAGGTACACTTAACAAGAAAGATACAGGTACACTTAACAAGACAGATACAAGTACACTTAACAGGACAGATACAGGTACACTTAACAAGACAGATACAGGTACACTTAACAGGACAGATACAGGTACACTTAACAGGACAGATACAGGTACACTTAACAAGACATATACAAGTACACTTAACAGGACAGATACAAGTACACTTAACAGGACAGATACAGGTACACTTAACAAGACAGATACAAGTACACTTAACAGGACAGATACAGGTACACTTAACAAGACATACAAGTACACTTAACAGGGTAGATATAGGTACACTTTGCAGGACAGATGCAGGTACACTTAACAGGACAGATACAAGTACACTTAACAGGACAGATGCAGGTACACTTAACAAGACAGTTACAGGTACACTTAAGAGGACAGATACAAGTACACTTAACAGGACAGATACAAGTACACTTAACAGGACAGATACAAGTACACTTAACAGGACAGATACAAGTACATTTAACAGGACAGATACACGTACACTTAACAGGACAGATGCAGGTACACTTTACAGGACAGATGCAGGTACACTTTACAGGACAAATACAGGTACACTTAACAAGACAGATACAAGTACACTTAACAGGACAGATACAGGTACACTTAACAAGACAGATACAAGTACACTTAACAGGACAGATACAAGTACACTTAACAGGGCAGATACAGGTACACTTAACAAGACAGATACAAGTACACTTAACAGGACAGATACAAGTACACTTAACAGGGTAGATACAGGTACACTTAACTGGACAGATACAGGTACACTTAACAAGACAGATACAAGTACACTTAACAGGACAGATACAAGTACACTTAACTGGACAGATACAGGTACAATTAACAAGACAGATACAAGTACACTTAACAGGACAGATACAAGTACACTTAACTGGACAGATACAGGTACACTTAGCAGGGTAGATATAGGTACACTTAACAGGACAGATGAAGGTACACTTAACAAGACAGATACAGGTACACTTGAGAGGACAGATACAAGTACACTTAACAGGGTAGATATAGGTACACTTTACAGGACAGATGCAGGTACACTTAACAGGACAGATACAAGTACACTTAACAAGGTAGATATAGGTACACTTAACAGGACAGATGCAGGTACACTTAACAGGACAGATACAGGTATACTTAACAGGACAGATACAGGTACACTTAAGAGGACAGATACAAGTACACTTAACAGGACAGATACAAGTACACTTAACAGGACAGATACAAGTACACTTAACAGGACAGATACAAGTACATTTAACAGGACAGATACAAGTACACTTAACAGGACAGATACAATTACACTTAACAGGACAGATACACGTACACTTAACAGGACAGATGCAGGTACACTTAACAGGACAGATACAGGTACACTTAACAGGACAGATACAGGTACACTTAACAAGACAGAAACAAGTACACTTAACAAGACAGATAGAAGTACACTTAACAGGACAGATACAGGTACACTTAACAGGACAGATGCAGGTACACTTAACAGGACAGATACAGGTACACTTAACAGGACAGATACAAGTACACTTAACAGGACAAATACAGGTACACTTAAAAGGACAGATACAGGTACACTTAAAAGGACAGATACAGGTACACTTAACAGGACAGATACAAGTACACTTAACAGGACAAATGCAAGTACACTTAACAGGACAGATACAAGTACACTTAACAGGACAGATGCAGGTACACTTAACAGGACAGATACAGGTACACTTAACAGGACAGATACAAGTACACTTAACAGGACAGATACAGGTACACTTAACAGGACAGATAGAAGTACACTTAACAGGACAGATACAGGTACACTTAACAGGACAGATACAAGTACACTTAACAGGACAGATACAGGCACACTTAACAGGACAGATACAGGTACACTTAACAGGACAGATAGAAGTACACTTAACAGGACAGATACAGGTACACTTAACAGGACAGATAGAAGTACACTTAACAGGACAGATACAGGTACACTTAACAGGACAGATACAAGTACACTTAACAGGACAAATGCAAGTACACTTAACAGGACAGATACAAGTACACTTAACAGGACAGATGCAGGTACACTTAACAGGACAGATACAGGTACACTTAACAGGACAGATACAGGTACACTTAACAAGACAGAAACAAGTACACTTAACAAGACAGATAGAAGTACACTTAACAGGACAGATACAGGTACACTTAACAGGACAGATGCAGGTACACTTAACAGGACAGATACAGGTACACTTAACAGGACAGATACAAGTACACTTAACAGGACAGATACAGGTACACTTAACAGAACAGATACAAGTACACTTAACAGGACAGATACAGGTACACCTAACAGGACAGATACAAGTACACTTAACAGGACAGATACAAGTACACTTAACAGGACAGATACAAGTACACTTAACAGGACAGATACAAGTACACTTAACAGGACAGATACAGGTACACTTAACAGGACAGATACAAGTACACATAACAGGACAGATACAGGTACACTTAACAGGACAGATACAAGTACACTTAACAGGACAGATACAAGTACACTTAACAGGACAGATACAAGTACACTTAACAGACAGATATAACACTTAACAGGACAGATACAAGTACACTTAACAGGGTAGACATGAGGTACACCTAATAGACAGATACAAGTACATTCTAACAGGGCAGGATACAGGCACCTAACAGGGCAGAGGACACAGGTACACTCTAACAGGACAGATAAGCACACACTTAACAGGGTAGATACAGGCACACTTAACAGGACAGATAAGGCACACTTAACAGATGATACAAGTACACTTAACAGGACAGATACAGGTACACTTAACAAGAAAGATACAGGTACACTTAACAGGACAGATACAAGTACACTTACAGGACAGATACAAGTACACTTAACACGGCAGATACAAGTACACTTAACAGGACAGATACAGGTACACTTAACAGGACAGATACAAGTACACTTACAGGACAGATACAGGTACACTTAACAGGACAGATACAGGTACACTTAACAGGGCAGATACAAGTACACTTAACAGGGTAGATACAGGTACACTTAACAGGACAGATACAAGTACACTTAACAGAACAGATACAGGTACACTTAACAGGACAGATACAAGTACACTTAAAAGGACAGATACAGGTACACTTAACAGGACAGATACAGGCACACTTAACAAGACAGATACAAGTACACTTAACAGGGCAGATACAAGTACACTTAACAGGGCAGATACAGGTACACTTAACAGGACAGATACAGGTACACTTAACAGGACAGATACAGGTACACTTAACAAGAAAGATACAAGCACTCCACAGGACAGATACAGGCATACTTAACAGGACAGGGATACAGGTACACTTAACAGGACAGATACAGGTACACTTAACAGGACAGATACAGGTACACTTAACAGGACAGATACAAGTACACTTAACAGGGCAGATACAGGTACACTTAACAGGGCAGATACAGGTACACTTAACAGGACAGATACAAGTATACTTAACAGGGTAGATACAGGTACACTTAACAGGACAGATACAAGTACACTTAACAGGACAGATACAAGTACACTTAACAGGACAGATACAGGTACACTTAACAAGAAAGATACAGGTACACTTAACAGGACAGATACAAGTACACTTACAGGACAGATACAAGTACACTTAACACGGCAGATACAAGTACACTTACAGGACAGATACAGGTACACTTAACAGTGTGGTGTGGTGGATGTAATCCTAGACAAGGTTCTTGAAACTCCAGGGCACGAGCAGTAGATATATTCAATAAGTGTACAAGACTGGGCGTAATAGCCAACCGATACAGGAGCGGTTACTAGGGACCCCGGACCGTAGGTAGGCCGAGGCCGATCTGAGGGAAATTAGCTAGCCAGGCAAGGGGAGTTGCTAGACATTCCTAGGACAATAAATGAGGTCTTCTAATTACTCGACTAGCGCGGTACAGACATAGTACATCGGGACATAGTAAATGAACAGAGGCATCAGACATAAGCATGGACATCAGACATGCTATAATAATATGTAGTAATACAGACATGTGAATAAATGGTACAATGAATGGTAACAAGAGTCCTGGCGTCAGGCGTGTTCACATATCTTGGTATGTACATATCTATACACCTCCCTCCCCCTTTACGCTCGTAGTGCAATCTCGAGCGGCTACGGACTCTTTTTCCATGAGTCGGGGGGAGCGGCGAGGGACAATGGGAGGATCAACTGACGACCTTCGTTCCTGGTCTGGGCAAGGGGACACAGGGGACGGGGAGGAAGGTTCGTCGCTAGAGGGTGGCACTGGGCGGAGGTGGCGTCTGTTTCGCCACCACACACGACCACTGGGGAGGCGGACTTGGTACGAACGAGGCTCGCCACGGCCCATGACGACCCCAACCTTGTCCCAGCGGTGTGACGTCGGGTCCTGGATTCGTACTTGTTGGCCGACGGCCAACCTGGGAAGGGGGCGGGCTTGGGCGTCATAGTGGCTTGTCACTTGGGCTATCCGGGCAGCCTCACGGCGGTCACACTCGTCCGCCTTGATCTGCCATTCATCTAAGAAGGACTGGGGGTGGGCAGGCACACAAGTACGAAGGGGGCGGCCATACAACACCTGGGCAGGAGAGCGTCCGGCAGGGGTAGGGGTGTTACGGAGTTCCAGTAGGCCCCTGTCGAACTCCTCGCAGTCCAGGTTTCCCGTCGGTGCTGTCTTGAGGATGAGGTATTTTACGGACTTTAACGCTGCCTCGGCGTGGCCATTCGCCTGCGGGTAATGAGGGGAGGTGACGATGTGGTGGACGCCCCAGCGTTCGGCGAAGCTCTTGAACTCGTGGCTATTGAACGGGGGCCCACCGTCGGTTCGGAGGCGGAGAGGCACTCCGACTTCCCGGAAGAAGCAACAAAACATCCGGATGACCCTGGAAGAGGTGGTGTTCCGACCACAGGGAACTACCACGGGCCATCCAGAGAGCCTGTCGGCGACCACCAGGAAAGACTTTCCGGCCACATTAAAGAAGTCGGCGGACACGGACTCAAAGGGCCGCTTTGGGAGGTCATTGCACAGGTACGGCTCTTGTTGCTGGCTGGGCTGGAGTTGCTGGCAAGGCTCACAGGCCTCAACCGTGCTCTTAATATCGGCGTCAATACCAGGCCAGAAGACGGTCTGATGGGCTCTGCGCCTGGTGGCTTCAACGCCGCGGTGGCTGTCATGGAGGCGGGATAAGGTGCGCCGGCGGAGGGCAGCGGAACGACGATCCTGGGGCCGTACAACACCAGCTCTCCGTCCGCATAGAGGCTATCCCTTAGCTTCCAGAAGGGGAGGGCGGAGGCGTGAATGTCGTAGCGGTTGGTGGGGAATCCAGCGGAGACGTAGTCGAGGAGTTGGACGTATGCCGGGTCTTGAGCGGCGGCGATGCGAAGCTCCTGGAGAGTCCTATCGTCTTCGATGGAGGGCGCCGTCGTCGTCTTGTCAGCAAGAGAAGTGGCTGTGTGTGTCACTAAAGACCGAACGTGAACCGCGGCCGTGCTACAGTCGACTTCATCTTCAGGTGTGGGGCGACTAACAGGGGCTCGGGAGAGGGCGTCTGGTATGCACAGAAGCTTACCGGCGCGCCACACAGCTGTAAAGACGTAGGGGGCGGTCT
>NW_024741643.1:0-37930 GCF_018991925.1 Homarus americanus | reverse complement strand
GAGAGAGAGAGAGAGAGAGAGAGAGAGAGAGAGAGAGAGAGAGAGAGAGAGAGAGATTCAACATGAACCAACTACTTCAAATAAAGATTTATTACCAGTATCCAGACTAATTTCCTGTTCATTCAACTTCATCTTGAACTTTATTATATTAGTTTATCTTAGACACAAATATAAATCGGATAGACTCATGAAGCTGCTACAAATTATACGTCTCGCAACACTGACTATTGGTTCCAAATCCTGGCTGATACCCTGGCTGTTAGTGTGTGCGCGTCGTGTACCCCACTCACTGCTTATAGAGGTGGAGGATATATGCAAGTGCATTACTTTATAATACTGTGAATATCAACAAAAAAATGTATGGTGTTACAGAATAAGTTAAATGCAAATTTGTACTTAAACAAAATAGTAAAAACAGCCAGAGTACAAACATATAACTTTATAAGTGCATAAGTATGGAAGTCTGAATAAACAATAATCAGTGTACGGACGTTACTTAATACACTTGTGTACTCAACAAACACAAAGTGAATGTGAAAAAGACAGTCATGAGTATGTGCGTATGTGTATGTGGTAGGTATGTGATTATCAGGTTGTGTACGAGAATGACGATGTAATTATGCAAGTGTTAACATGTAACTGCATAAGAAAAGATATGTAAATATATAGATATAAACATATAAGTAATTCCCAAAAAGAATAAAAGAAAAACGCGCAAACGAGACCACGAGTTTGTTTATATAGAATAACATGACTGCACGACCGCTTTACTACGTAGTCACGGTCTACACACTAAATAATAGCGTAAATCTTATTTGAAAAAAGTTGTTGGTCTTGAATAATCTCATGCTAAGATATACGACTTGCTGATAGCCGGGAATAAAGTTATGCGGGAGGAGAAATCTCTTTAAGGGACTCAGAAGTTAAAAGCAGCGGGTGGAGGCATAAATATAAATATTTTTTGACTCACAAGAATGTCAGAGCGGATATTAATAGCATTTCCGAGGCTTGCACACGCACGCAGACCCGTCCAGGGTTGGCGCATGATGGAAAATGCCCACACTATCACTGGCCAGGGTTAGAGCATGAGGAAAAATGCCCACACTACTAATGGCCATTAGCCAGGGATGGAGCACATGGAACAGTTTCCACACCACTACACACACAAAGCCTGGAACATACTCGTATAATACAGGTCCTGTTTACAAAGCACTATCGTCTCAATTTGTGTTTACCTTGTGTCAGATAACTGGAATAGGTCGCCTATCTGTTACTCTGTTTACATTAATTTGCTTTACCTATTTCTATTGACAACCCAAGAGAGAAAACTGAGAAAACTGCAGTTCAAGTATCACCCAACACGTTCATTACATGTCCCGTCTACATCACTTTCAGATCCCAGGATCGTATGGGGCGAATAACAAACTACTGTAAGAATTTTCTAGTTTGGGTTGTCATCTTGTACATATTGATCACCTGAACATTAGACCCTACAGCTTATTTCACCTTAAGATTGACCACGCTGATGCTAACCTAACTTAAAGGACTAGGACTTTATTTTGGTGTGCTGAGTCTGTGTTTTGCAGTGGTATTACCTACTGCCGAGGCAAATGTACAGATTTAGGAAAACACTACGAACAGGGCCATTAAGCAACTTTATAATAACTAACTTTGTAACAAATGACATGATCCAGACGTGACGTGACCTGACCTAACCTAACCAACCGACCGGAAGCAAGCAGTAAAAAAATTAGTGACGTCACGGCTGAACAGTGTATTATGTGAAAGTTCGCGATACAACAGGTCCAGGTTGAAACATACGGAAGACAGTCTATACTATACTCTCACCATAACCTGTCACACTCACCATAACCAGTCACACCATGTACTCACCACACACACACACACCTCATTCTTATTACCATTATTAAAACAACACGAACTGATTCTAACACACCCCGAGTAAAAAAAAATAAAAATAATAAAAAAAATAATAATAATAATCTTAATCTTCTCTTACCGAACTTCCCGTCTTCTAACCTAACTTAATTTAATGAAACGTAACGTAACCTAACTTAACCATAACAAACCGCCCTTTAATATATCAATAACAGGTCCAAAAGACCCGAGTTCTGGTTCGAGTTCGGTAATTAGTTTAACCTTCCGATGAGTGACATTTAAGACTGTGGTTGTTTGACGTTATTTATGTATGGGGGTTTATCTTCCTTTATTGTGACCAGACGCCCTCTTACAGCCCTTCCCTAGTGTACTAAAAGACCTCATCCTCAAGTATTCTCTGTCCTGTCTCGCTACTCTCCCTCCAGCTCTGCAATGTTTCAGATGATTTGACTCGTCGCTTATTTTACGTCATTTCCTGTCCCTTTGTATTTTTTTAGGAATGACCGACACCACATGAAAATATCCATAACATATTATATATAGTCATCGAAAAATACTACTGAGATCTTAATTGGTTATATACTGAAACATAGGCGTTCTTTTTCGATGATCTTGTATATATAACTGAACCAGATTATTGAAGACTATTTTGGTTTTGTCTCAGTGGTTATGTGAGGAATTAAACCAAGGTCGAGGACATCTGGAGAGATGTATGGAGGTCTGTTTGGTCAGACAATATTATCTGAAGACGTCTTTCTTAGGGTCAACAAAGAGGTTCTGGATGGCAACATATTATTAAAGGCATCAGTTCAAAGGGCAAATGAAACATTAACTGTGTGACGCTGAGTAAACAACACCTGATGAAGACTGACACTATGGTGAGACAGAGACAAACAATGGCTGTATGGAGAAGTGAGACACTGATTCTCTCTCTCTCTCTCTCTATATATATATATATATATATATATATATATACTTCATTTTTAGTCCATATAACACGCAGACTTTGAACATATAATCAACGACCTCACCAGCAAGGAATCGAACCCTCGACCTACTGGGTGTGACTAGGGAACGCTTACCGGCTAGGCCACAAGGACACTAAAAGCAGTTCTAGACTCTGTTATATTTCACACAAAGCCTGTTCATCGAGCTGATGGCGCCGTGAACCTCATTGGGAAACTGCCCGTGCCTCTTATGTGGTGTCAGTAGCATTTTACCGAATCCAGCTGGTATGAAACGCGAGGTACATATATATACTTCATTTTTAGTCCATATAACACGCGGACTTTGAACATATAATCAACGACCTCACCAGCAAGGAATCGAACCCTCGACCTACTGGGTGTGACTAGGGAACGCTTACCGGCTAGGCCACAAGGACACTAAAAGCAGTTCTAGACTCTGTTATATTTCACACAAAGCCTGTTCATCGAGCTGATGGTGCCGTGAACCTCATTGGGAAACTGCCCGTGGTGAGCTCGGCCAGTCTGGTGTAGAAGCATCTTACACTTGGTCCCATCTACCCAGATATTGTGACCGCCAGAGGCGTGAAGCTGCCTTGATCCACGTTCTGAATTATCTTTACTACGCCCTGTTCTTGTCGTTTACGTTCCTCTTGTGTATAGCCTCGAGAGACCGGTTACGGTGACCTTTGGCCATGGGATCGAATATCCTTTTATTAAAAAGGCTCGCTGGCCCTAAGTCCAGAATCCTCAATCACTTAGGTCTATCCACATGGGCTTCGTTGGTTATGTCTGAAGTCTTGTGACAGATTCTCACCGTCCAATGGGAGGAGGGCCAGTTCCACCGTCATTTCGTGGCAGATTTCCTCCAGTATATTCGCTGTAATATTCCTTACTTCGTAATGCGCCATGCATACCAAGCCACCCTTCTTGCACACCATGGCGTGGTTGATGTCGAAGGATGAACCACAAACGCATACAGTTTACTGTCCTACCATGCCCTAGACTAGAGCAATGGCGTCTGTAAATTCTTGTTTATTAAGGCTGAAGCCCGTTGCTCTTATCGGTTAGCCGGTTTGAGGCCCCCACCTCCTGCGCTACAGCTACTTTGTTCCTCAAGTTCACTGACAATTGTTGCATCAGTTGCAAAGTTTTTTATTTTGGGTATGCTGCCGTTCTGTCGTAAAGGAACGTCAAATCTTGTGTAATTCGTTGGTGTCCACCAAATCTGCATTTTGAGCTGCTACTACTACTAATACTATAAAAACATCCCTCCCTCCCCCACCCTCCCTCCAGCATTATCGCATATTTATAAGACAACAGAATCATCGTATTAATTACTCAAAGGGATTATGTAAAAGAGGATTATCCCATAACACTACTAGGAGGTACAGGTATTTAAGGTCATTAAAAAAGTGCGCGTGTAACCGTGCAATAAATATCTCACTAGTTCATAAGACCCATTCAACAAGTGTACACACACACACACTTAATATGCAAAATCGTAGACACACACATAAAGAATCTAAATAAACGTACATACTCACATACATACACACATAATGAATCTGCAAAAACGTACACACCGCCGAGCGTAAAGAAGAAATAATTACGGTGCAGCAGTAAGTAGACATGCGTAGAACAAAGGGTCAACAAGAGCCTGCTTGATCGACCTGAGTGCTGAGGATGGCCAAACCAACAACCACACAAGTTGAACACGATGTAAGTCCATACATAGCCGGCATACAGTAAGTAACCTCACACACACACACACACACACACACACACACACACACACACACACACACACACACACACTACATCCTTGACCACCGAAGGGTCAAGACGTACCTGGCACTCCTCTTGGAGCAGCCAGGTTAACTGTTAAGGTGGCCCATACCAACCCCCTCCCCTCAACCCTCCTCCCCACCGGAATATCAACAAGTTCTCGCCAGAAGTTACAATTTCATTTAGGAAAGGAAAGGAACCAGTGTTAAACAGAGGTGAACAGTGGTGAACAGTGCTTAAGTCAGTGAGAACAACTCAACAGTAACAGTCGTACCCAAGTTAACCTTCACACAGTGAGGTACTAGGTACCCAGTGATAACGGCCTGTGAGACCCAACAACAACCAGCGATGTGTTAATCCGTCTACGATAGGATGGCCTGGGACCACACCTCACTCATATAACACCATCTGTGAGGGAATTACTACACCACGTCAGGTCCCTCATAACACCATCTGTGAGGGAGTTACTACACCACTTGAGGCCCCTCATAACACCATCTGTGAGGGAATTACTACACCACGTGAGGCCCCTCATAACACCATCTGTGAGGGAATTACTACACCACGTGAGGCCCCTCATAACACCATCTGTGAGGGAATTACTATACCACGTGAGGCCCTCATAACACCATCTGTGAGGGAATTACTACACTACGTGGTCCCTCATAACACCATCTGCGAGGGAATTACTACACCACGTGAGGTCCCTCATAACACCATCTGTGAGGGAACTACTACACCACGTCAGGTCCCTCCTAACACCGCTGGGAGGAGTTTGCTGTTCAACACCTACTTTATTAATCTGTATGTTCACTGTATGTTCCTTTACCTTTCTCTAATGAAGGCTTTTGTTAAACCACCAATGTATGTAATAAGTCATTTATGTCCAATGTATATTTTCAGCCTTCGGGCTGCAGAACTTTTTCAATAAACCGTCAATTATTATTATTATTATTATTATTATTATTATTATTACACACACACACACACACACACACACAAAAGGATCAATAGGTGTTTCATATAATAGGTCCCACACTCTCTCCCCTGCTGTAAGTGTAACCGTCCAGAGGGTTTCACCGCTGTTAATAATTGATAGGTAGCGCCGAGAGAGGCCCTGGAGGGGGGCGGGTGATAAGTGAAAGGGGATGAGGGACAAGGGAGTGATAGGTTCAGTGAGAGGGGGATGAGGGAATAGGAGGAGAGTGAAAGGGAGGAGGGAGTGGGAGGTTCAGTGAAAAGGGGATGAGGGAAGAGGGGAATAAGAGAGAAGTGAAGGGGAGTGGAAGAGGAGACGAGAATGGAAGGTAGAGATAGAAGGAGAAGGTGAGTGAGGGGGAAATTAAAAGGGAAAAATGAGTGAGAGGGTATAGAGAAAGAAAGCGGGTAAGGAGGGAAAGTGAGATGGTGGTAAGAGAGAGGAGGAAGTAGAGGGACTAAGTGAGGTTAAATAAAAGAGAGGAGTTTGAGAGGAAGAAGAATGAGAGGAAGTTCAATAAAATGGGGCGAGACGCAGAGTGGTAAGGGGGAAGAGGAGAGTAAGAAAGGAGTTCAGGGAGAGAGAGGTTAAGTAAGAGGGAAGTCGAGTATAAGGTTGTGAGAGAGAGAGAGAGAGAGAGAGAGAGAGAGAGAGAGAGACGTGTCAACAAGATGGGGGAGGTAGGAAGGGAGGTAGGTACGCCTTATCAGCTGGTCATTACGGCATATGGAAAGGCTTAGAGCTACGAATATTCACCCTAAATCATTGTTGTTGTCTCGAGCGCATTGAACACGAGATGCAGGTTCGTGTTTTCATGTCATTTTTTTTTACGAGTTTTAATTGAAGTGCGTACTGCTTAAGTAAACACACACACACACACACTTCACCTGACCTTGTTTTTACTTATCCTTTTATGTTTATTGTACGTGTATGTAAACAAACCGGGTTAAAATAAATAATTAATGAGCTTGGAGGAACAAAGATTATACTTAGGTTGGCTGTAGAGTTGAGTTGATAAGCGTGTTTTGTTTTATGCCTTGTGTTGTGTAGTAACTTCTGAGGTGTAACCGACCGCTGATGATGATGTGTTCCAACGCCCTCGTCACATATCAACACCAACGTCACATCTCAACACCAGCGTCACATCTCAACACCAACGTCACATCTCAACACCAACGTCACATCTCAACACCCACGTCACATCTCAACACCCACGTCACACCTCAACACCCACGTCACACTCAACACCCACGTCACATCTCAACACCAACGTCACATCTCAACACCCACGTCACATCTCACCCACGTCACACCTCAACACCCACGTCACATCTCAACACCAACGTCACATCTCAACACCAACGTCACATCTCAACACCAACGTCACATCTCAACACCCACGTCACATCTCAACACCCACGTCACACCTCAACACCCATGTCACATCTCAACACCCACGTCACATCTCAACACCAACGTCACATCTCAACACCAACGTCACATCTCAACACCAACGTCACATCTCAACACCCACGTCACATCTCAACACCCACGTCACATCTCAACACCAACGTCACATCTCAACACCCACGTCACATCTCAACACCCACGTCACATCTCAATACCCACGCCTCTACGCAGCGATCATTTCGACTGTGGAGATTCGATCGCTTCTATTTATAAAATCAGACACTTGGACAAAAGGTCAGGCTTACATGTTGTCCCCACACACACACACACACACACACACTACTATTAAGTTCCGAAATACCATTTCTCTAGCCTGTGCCATTAATGCATAGAGTCAATAGAAGACAAAGCTCATTAAGTAGGCCCTTCGGGTTCTGACAACCTCGTTACCTCTCACAGAGTCTTGTTCTTACCTATACAACTGAAAGGAGAACGATTTTTATGGAGTGAGAGAAAGAGAGAACCAAACGTGAAGTGAAATGAGAGAGAGAGAGAGAGAGAGAGAGAGAGAGAGAGAGAGAGAGAGAGAGAGAGAGAGAGAGAGAGGGAGAGAGAGAGAGAGAGAGAGAGAGAGAGAGGAGAAGGGAGAGGGAGAGAGAGAGAGAGAGAGAGAGAGAGAGGGAGAGAGAGAGAGAGAGAGAGAGAGAGAGAGAGAGAGAGAGAGAGAGAGAGAGAGAGAGAGAGAGAGAGAGAGAGAGAGAGAGAGAGAGAGAGATATCCACGAGTGTTGCGTGACAGCTCACCATATATACTGTACATTGTACAAGCTAAATATCGTCACGCCCCACTTACTCCATAGAACTGATGTTCGGACCTCCCGATCATCACCTCACAAATACCTGCCAAATTTCACTCAAGAGTTTGCAACATCTGCTTAACTACTTTAAGTATTCATTTACTTACAGTCTGCTAATAACTAACACCTGTTATAAGTTTTACTTACGATTTGAAAATGTCTAACTAACGTGGCAATGCGCTGCAAACAGTTCGTAACAAGTCAAACAACTGCTCTTTATATGTCATCCAACTGGCCCACACACCTGACTAACATGTGGCCAAATTTCTGAAATATAGATGGAGGGGGGAGGCGAGGCGTCCCGTGAACGGAGGTCAGCGGGGAGTCTGCTACGAGATCGATGGTCGAGCCCCTCACAAGAGCACCACACTAGTGCCCACCTTCTGCCCCTCCTCTCTCAGTGTAGGGGAGTAGCAGGGGGCGTGTAACAGACTCTCTCCTCTCTTAGTGTAGGGGAGGAGTGGAGGTCTAGCAGACTCCTTCCTGCCACAGATCATGGTAAGGACCTAAGTATTGTACTACGACAACAGTAAATGTTGTTGTTGTTCTCTGAATAGTGTAGTGTAGTGTAGTGTAGTGTGAGGAGGATAACACGAAAGAAAACTTAAAAATGACAATGAAGGGAAAGGAGAAGCAATAGAGGAAGAAGGAAGGATGGGGTAGGTGGGTTAAAGGGTCCCTAGAGTCCTTTAAACGAAGGTTATGGATCTCATGAGGGACGGTATTCGTGAGGTGTCTCTCAGTGTCGCTCTTACTGTTTTGTTGTCAAAAGTGGAGGCAACCAGTCTCCAAGTGTTCTCCTGTACCGCCTCTGACCTGGGAGGGGTGTTACTCACTCCTCACCACCAGACAGGGAGAGATGTCACTCGTCACCACCAGGCAAGTAGCTGATCTCCCTCACACCTCACCACCACCACTGGAAGTTCAGGTGCTTCAGGCCACCCTCACCTCTTACATAACTCACTTCACGAGCTTAGTCGGTATTATTGTTTCCCCTTTTCGCAATTCTTCAGGTGAGGTCATCGTTTTTTTCTCGGCGCCTCTTTAGCGAGATTAAATCAAATGTTGTGATTGTTTTATCCTGTGATTGTTGAAAGTTATCACGTGTTAAACATCTGTTATCTTCACCAACACATTCTGCTTACATAATACCAATACCACCTCCCCCCCCCCACACCATCACAGTTGTTAGCATTATCACCAGCATTATAAATATCACATCTCACAGGGGACCAATGACAGCTTCCTGTTTAATCTTGGCGGTAATTAACTTGAAATTGTGTTGTCCACGAAGATGTAATGTAGCTAATTACGTGAGGCAAGAATAACAGTACATCCTGCCATAACAAGAGTGACGTAAACTCATCTTAGTACATCCTACTATAACAAGAGTGACGTAACAGACATATCATAGTAGACCCTGCCGTAACAAGAGTGACGTAACAGACACAACTTAGTACAACCTGCCATAAGAGTGACATAACACATCCTCACCATCTAAACATTGCTCTTATATGGCAGAAATATTGGTAGACCTTAAACAAGACTCGGTATACTAGTTCTTTTGTATCTTCATCTCCTTCAGCACCATCAACCACACGAGAAAAATATCATTATATAAAAACAAAATTTTAAATATGATAAAAATGTTTGAATTAAATACACCGTGACGAAAGCCCCCTATCATGTTAGTCTTTATTCAGCTGACGTAGTTAACGAATAGAAATAAAAACCTTCTTGGGAACTATAAATACACAACCAGGAGGTCACCAGGTCTCAGAACACTAGCTGCAGATATGTTCGTTCACTGGTATGGTGTGGTAGTGAAAAGTGGCACCGGGATACCGTAGACTTTCATAACTAATAAGATTCACAAACTACTATATTATTTTATCCTACCGCTTCAAATTAATGAGCATAAATAATATTAATGATAATACAAATACTACTAAGAATAACATTAAATTGTTTATAATAATAATAATAATAATAATAATAATAATAATAATAATAATAATAATAATAATAATAATAATAATAATAATAATAATAATAATAATAATAATAATAATAATAATAATAATAATAATAGTAATTATTATTATTATTATTATTATTATAAGTATTACTTTTTTTAATTATAATTTTTATTATTCCTATTATTATCAAGGTGAATTAGTGTGTGTGTGTGTGTGTGTGTGTGTGTGTGCGTGTGCGCCTGAACGTGATTATGCACGTCTAATTATTTTTGCTAGCAAATGATAATTAGTAGATTACAAATCATAATTCCCACACCATAAAATGTAAGCTTTAAGGTTGACAAATTTTACCAATCGACCAATCTCATCATCATCCCAGAAACTGTGCATCTATAAATATTTTACTACGATACACAACTACAAAAATGTTCAGAAGAAATCTAACATGATTCATTTTATAAGACGAGAGCAAAAATTGTGACCAAGTCCCAGGTTGCTGCTCTGACTTTCTGCCCCATTTACACACAATTGCAGGGTCTCAATTGTTTCTCTTACTTTGACAACACAACATACATATATTATTTCTCACTATTGATATTTTTTTTAATTTTGTATTTATCTATTATTAATATTATTATTAATATTATTATAATTTATATTGTTTTATTAATTTTACTATTATTATTACTATTATTATTCAATTCAATTTCAATTTCAATTGTTTATTCCTTGATAGAGGAAGCGGGATCCTAGTGCTGTCACTAGGTACCCCTGTACAATGACATCAGAATCATCTGGCAAGTGTGAAAAGTATATACAGTATAAATATTATAAAGGGGCTTACTAAAGCCTAAGGAAGGAAGGATATTCCTTTAACACATAATCAATATTATTTACAAAATATCTGGCCAGTATTGGGAGGATCATCGTGTCTCCGTCAGGGGGTCGAAAATTACTATTATTATTATATTACTATATTTTCACCCACCAGGCCTTGATGTGGATCATCCTCTGACCTTTGCCCTGTTGTGATAATGCCGGTAAAAAAATAAAAAAAATGTAGAGGAGACAGGTGGTCAAGGTAAACCGAACTCGCCTCCTGTTCCAGCTGTAAATAGATACCCACTTCCACATTTTCAACATGTAGTAAAATTATGAAACATGACTCACTCCATGTAACATCTCAAGGCTATAAGTAATACATAACAAGATATAGCATATAAACCATGTATTATTAAGTTAAATCTCACAGCTCATTTTCCCCTAAAGTACGATGACTTACCGTGAGTACAATGTCATCAGCTTATGCGAAGGAATAAGTAAAGGTATTCTACAGGTATTAAACCATCGTACTTAAGGGCTTAAATCCTCTATCTTACTCGAGATGTTAAAATACCTTACTCGTTGGACTAATTCACTGTACTCACGGGGAAGACATCACCATCAAGAGGTTAAGGACTCAACGTTCCCGACTTTTGAGGCCGAGGCAAAATCCACACACAATTTTAAAACCAATAACTTTGACCGAGATATAATCATACTGAAATTAACCAAACGTAAGCCAAACTTTTATACGGAAGTTCACTGCGTTACATAAGGTTATATGACAAGGTTAGATTTGTTTACTTTGTGTTTGTTACTTTATTTTGTTAAACTTCTCAATTGTCAGAAATATTTATTGATTTTTTAGGGCGGTTCGTGTAAAAAGAAAAACAAATTTAATAAAGAAAAATGGTTTTCGAAAAAAAGAAAATAGTTCGCTTCAGTACAGAATGGTTCATGGCACCTGTAGAATACGTATTCACGACGCTTATAAAATATTTTTTTGTAGAAGATAAAATGTAAACCTGTAGCGTTAAAAAACAAACAAAAACATTTTCACCACAGTCTTGCCTTGACTGCCGCCGCTTCACTCTGGGCGACGAGGTGGGAGGTCAGTACGCAGGTATTAGCAGGTCGCGGCAACAAGGAGGTAACTCTCGCACTTACCTGGAAAGAGACAAGAGGAACGTGTAAGGAAACATTTCTTAGGCATTTCAAACACACAATAAAACAAAAACAAGTATGAAGCTTTATACATTAAACAACACGCATTATAATGTACAACATATATAGTACACACATATCCTCAACACAGGAGAGACATAATATTGATAGCTTAATCGATACAGGATT
Organism: Homarus americanus; assembly: GCF_018991925.1. Taxonomy (NCBI): domain Eukaryota; kingdom Metazoa; phylum Arthropoda; class Malacostraca; order Decapoda; family Nephropidae; genus Homarus; species Homarus americanus. Next base: position 25,879 of record NW_024741643.1, on the reverse strand, counting down.
CCAACAACAGTATAAATATATAAAGCTTAACTACAAAAATACCTTACCTTTACAAACATGATATCATCCCTTTATTACAAAGATAAAAGAGGAAGAAACGTCATTTCATTTCAGAGAATTTTGTCAACTTGTAAACATAATGATGATCTCAGCTTTTGAAGCATCCAAGATGAAATTCTGTATTTATCCACTGCGTTTGTTTATAGACAATAATAAAGGTTAAGAATGAAAGCTAAGTGTTTGTGTGCGTCAGTGTTGTGGGTCAAGAACATTAATGAACAGTTATGGTCTTTATACTTGGCAGCACTTCATGACAAACACTTCAATCCAGCACTAGAAAAACATTTAGCACAAGGAGAGTATTACTCGTGACAACTGAAGCACCTGCAATAACACCACCACCATGATAACACCATCATTATAACATCATCAGAACACCACAACTATACCACCACCACTATAACACCAAATCTCAAACACCGCCACAATAACTCCACCACTATAACTCCACCACCACAATAACACCACCATAATAACACCACCACGATAATACCATCACAATAACATCACTACAATAACACCACTATAACAATACCATAATAACATCATCACAATAACTCCACCACTATAACACCACCACGATAACACCACCACTATAACACTACTACTATGACACCACCATAAGAACACCACTATATATACAATAACACCACCATTTTAACACCAATACGATAATACGTATCACCATTAAAACACAACAACTATAACACCAACACCACAATAACACCACAAATATAACACCACCACAAAAACACAAACACAATAAAACCACCACAATAACACTACCACTATGACACCACCATAAGAACACCACTATAACACCAACACAACACCACCACTATAACACTAATACAATAACACCACCATTTTAACACCAATACGATAATACGTATCACCATTAAAACACAACAACTATAACACCAACACCACAATAACACCACAAATATAACACCACCACAAAAACACAAACACAATAAAACCACCACTATAACACTACCACTATAACACCACCATAATAACACCACCACCACCACCACCACCAGTAAACAAAAAGCACAACTCCTTAACACTACCACAATACATCACCACCAATTTTACCTCAACAACAACACCACAACACCATATAAACACCATCAACATTATCTCCACAACACCATCACCACCACCAAAACACTGTCCCAAATATATAATATTAAATTAATTATATACATTTATATGTATATATAATATATATATATATACTATTATAAATTATATTTTCTTAATTTTCTGTTTTTTTATTTTTTATTTTACTAATAATATTTCTATTAACTTCATATTATTAAAATATGATGCCTGAAAAAGGGCTGTCTTGATAGGACAGATTATGTAATTTTTTTACTCATGTTATCTATATACAATGGAATTCCACCAATTCTTTAAAGATCAAAACTTTTCGTGCCGTTTACACCAGTATACAAAAGATAAGCTAATTCTAAGCTAATGGGTTCATACCCCGTTTATGAGAGCATAAACCTCTCTCTTTTTAATGCTAATTTCTCCCTCTCAATTAATATTTATTTTGACCCTTATTTCAGGAACAATTTTATCTATTTCTTCCACTTCATGATTTGGGGCATGAGCAGGCTTAGAATTAAATCTTTTATCTTTTATTCCTTTAATTATTACAAAAAATAATCAATATTCTTCTGAGTCTGCACTTAAATACTTTCTTGTCCAAGCTCTAGGATCTGCTATTATTATTTTTTCGGCTTCAATTATATTAATTTCCCCCAGCTTTGCACCACTTTGTTTGGCCCTTGCCCTTCTTCTTAAACTAGGAGCAGCTCCATTCCATTTTTGGTTCCCACAAGTTATGGAAGGAATAAATTGAATCCAATCTATTGTGCTCATAACCATTCAAAAAATTGCTCCTATACTTCTGCTCTCGTACCTTACTTTTAACTATTTAGGAACAACTATTTTGTTTTATGCAATTATTCTTTCAGCAATCATTGGAGCAGTTGGTGGTATTAATCAAACTTTACTTCGAAAAATTATAGCTTTTTCTTCTATTAACCACATAGCATGAATACTTTCTGCTATTTTAATTAGTGAAAATATGTGAACAATATATTTTCTTTTTTACTCTTTAATATCTTCTTCAGTCGCATTAATCTTTCACTTCCAGCAGATTTTTCATTTTTCCCAAATTACTTCCAATAATGCTTCCCCATTACCCAATAAGATTCTTATACTTTTATCTTTGCTTTCTCTAGGAGGTCTACCTCCTTTCACTGGTTTTTTCCCTAAATGAATTTTAATTCAAGAAATAACCTCTAGTTATTTCTTCATACCCTTACTGGTTCTTCTGGCATCTACTTTGATTTCCCTATATTACTATTTGCGAATCTCGATTTCGGCATTTGTTCTTTTTTCACCAAAATTGAAATGATCGTCTCCACATCGAAGACAAAGATTTTTCACCCCTTTAATGGCATTTATCAATCTTTTTGGACTTTTTGTCCCATCAGTTTTTATTATATTCTAAGATTTTAAGTTATTTAAACTAACATCCTTCAAAGTTGTCAAAAAAAGAAAATCTTTTAAATCTTAAAATACTTTCATTTTAGTATCTTTTAAGCTCCAGTGATATACACATCTTTAGATTTGCAATCTAACGTCTTAATAATTTCCACTATGCAGCCTAATAAGAAAGTTTAAACTTGTTTATAGATTTACAATCTATCGCCTATTCCTCAGCCACCTTATCACGCAACGATGACTCTTTTCAACAAATCATAAAGACATTGGTACCCTATATTTTATCTTCGGAGCATGAGCAGGCATAGTAGGGACTTCATTAAGACTGGTAATTCGTGCTGAATTAGGTCAACCAGGAAGCCTCATTGGTGACGACCAAATCTACAATGTAGTTGTAACCGCCCACGCTTTTGTTATAATTTTTTTCATAGTTATACCCATTATAATTGGAGGCTTTGGAAACTGACTTGTACCACTTATACTAGGAGCTCCAGATATAGCATTTCCCCGTATGAACAATATAAGATTTTGACTTCTTCCTTTTTCTTTAACATTATTATTAACAAGAGGAATAGTAGAAAGTGGAGTAGGAACTGGGTGAACTCTCTACCCTCCGCTCTCAGCGGCAATTGCTCACGCAGGTGCTTCCGTTGACTTAGGAATTTTCTCGCTTCATCTGGCTGGAGTCTCATCTATTTTAGGTGCAGTAAATTTTATGACAACTGCCATTAATATACGAAGAAAAGGTATAACAATAGACCGAATACCCTTATTTGTGTGATCAGTATTTATTACAGCAGTTCTTTTGCTACTCTCGCTTCCTGTTTTAGCAGGAGCTATTACTATACTCTTAACAGATCGAAACTTAAATCCTTCATTCTTCGATCCAGCTGGAGGTGGAGACCCAGTTCTTTACCAACATTTATTCTGGTTTTTTGGGCATCCTGAAGTTTATATTCTTATTCTTCCTGCTTTTGGTATAATCTCCCACATTGTAACACAAGAATCCGGGAAAAAAGAAGCCTTTGGAACTCTAGGAATAATTTATGCTATGATAGCAATTGGAATTCTTGGCTTCGTTGTTTGAGCACACCACATATTTACTGTAGGTATGGATGTCGACACCCGAGCTTATTTTACTTCTGCCACAATAATTATTGCAGTTCCTACAGGAATCAAAATTTTTAGATGATTGGGCACCCTTCAAGGTACCCAAATCAATTACAGTCCATCTCTTCTCTGAGCTCTTGGTTTTATTTTTCTCTTTACAGTTGGTGGTCTTACAGGAGTAGTTCTTGCTAATTCATCTATTGATATTATTCTTCACGACACATATTATGTTGTTGCTCACTTTCATTACGTTCTATCTATAGGCGCAGTTTTTGGCATCTTTGCAGGAATCGCTCACTGATTCCCCCTATTTACGGGCTTATCTATAAATCCTAAATGGTTAAAAATTCACTTTTTAACTATATTTACAGGAGTAAATATCACTTTCTTCCCACAACATTTCTTAGGATTAAATGGAATACCACGACGATACTCTGACTATCCTGACGCATTCACCGCATGAAATGTTCTATCTTCAATTGGATCAATAATTTCTCTTGTAGCCGTTCTTAGATTCATTATTATTGTATGAGAAGCTTTGGTAGTTAAACGAACAGTTATATTTTCTTTATTCTTACCTACTTCGATTGAATGACAGCATGCTTATCCTCCAGCTGATCACAGTTATATAGAAATCCCTATAATCACTAACTACTAAAATGACAGATAGATGTGCAGGATTTAAGCTCCTGTTAGGGAAAATTATTTCCTTTTAGTAATGGCAACATGAGGTCACCTAGGATTCCAAGACAGTGCGTCACCCCTTATAGAGCAACTTATTTTCTTCCATGATCATACTATGGTAGTATTGATTTTAATTACTACTTTTGTTGGTTATATAATAGCCGCTATATTTCCTAATGCTTTTGTTAATCGTTTCCTCCTTGAAAACCAAACAATTGAAGTAATTTGAACAATTCTTCCTGCTATTATTCTTATTTTTATTGCTCTCCCTTCACTTCGGTTACTTTATCTTCTAGATGAAGTTAATAACCCTAGGATCACTCTTAAAACAATTGGACACCAATGATATTGAAGGTATGAATACTCAGACTTTCTGCAAGTAGAGTTTGACTCCTATATAACTCCATCTAACGAACTAGATTTATCTGGATTTCGACTTTTAGACGTAGACAACCGAACTGTATTACCTATAAACACACAAGTTCGAATGTTAGTCACCGCTGCTGATGTTATTCATTCTTGAACTGTCCCAGCTCTGGGAGTAAAAGCAGATGCAATTCCCGGCCGTCTTAACCAAATTAGATTTATGGTTAACCGACCAGGATTGTTTTTTGGGCAATGCTCAGAAATTTGTGGAGCTAACCATAGATTTATACCAATTGTAGTAGAAAGTGTGTCAGTCTCAGCTTTTTTAAATTGAATCTCCTCCTCATCCGATCTATCACCCGATGACTGAAAGCAAGTATAGGTCTTTTAAACCTATCATAGTAGAGGCGCCTACTTCTGGTGGAAAAAGTTAGTTAATTAATAATATGAGCTTGTCAAGCTCAAGTAATTCCACTGGAATACTTTTTGATGCCTCAAATAGCACCTCTTTTATGATTAAATCTATTTTTATATATTTCTTATTGGATTTCTTTTGTTTTTTATTCTAAACTATTTTATAAAATCTCCACTTAAAATGTCCCCTTCAATTGAACTAAACGCTCAACACCAAAAAACCTGAAAATGATAACAAGACTATTTTCTATTTTTGAACCTTCTTCAAGAATCTTTTCATTATCAATCAATTGATTATCAATTTTTGTTGGGTTACTTTTTATTCCTTACCTTTATTGAGCGGCTCCCTCACGTTGAGCATTAGTTTGATCCAAAATTATGCAACTTCTTCACAATGAATTTCAAGCAATTTTAGGGCAAGCCACTAAAGGTTCAACTATTTTATTCATTTCTTTATTTAGATTTATTATATTCAATAACACTCTCGGGCTTCTCCCGTATGTATTTACTAGATCAAGACACCTTGCGATAACTCTTACGCTTGCTTTACCTTTATGGCTGACTTTTATTTTATTTGGTTGAATTAACCATACCCAACACATGCTTGCTCATATAGTTCCCCAAGGAACACCAGGGCTTCTGATACCATTTATAGTGTTAGTAGAAACTTTAAGAAATATTATTCGACCAGGAACTTTAGCCGTTCGACTAGCAGCTAACATAATTGCAATCAATAAAATATTTATAAAAATGAACTTTAACATTGTAGTGCATATGTTACCTCGCCCGCCGTCCGTAGATCAAGTTAAGTACAGTAACAGAGTAAGACTAACATAGGACCCCAGCAAGCAATATAACTTTCTGCGTGTACGTGACATCACTTTCTATGTAGGTGACGTCACTCTATGCACGTGACGTCACTATATGTACGTGACGTCACCATATGTACGTGACGTCACCATATGTACGTGACGTCACTATATGTACGTGACGTCACTATATGTACGTGACGTTACTATATGTACGTGGCGTCACTATGTACGTGACGTCACTATATGTACGTGACTTTACTGTATATGTATATGGCATTACCCTCTTGAGTATACACATGTGATGGATCGTTCAGGCATAGCTGAGGGGGCTGGAGGAGTATTAATAATATATAAGAGAGAGGGGGGAATGAGAGAGGGCGGGAGAAATAAAGAAAGGGGAAGAAAGATAAAGAGAGGGTTGAGGGAGGGAGGGAGAGGAGAGAGAGGGAGCAGAAAGAAAGAGAGAGCATATTCTTTAGCTTTAGCGTACTTAATATTGGAAGAACAAATACTGTCAATGTATACAGCCTTAACAACATCAACCTAGAGAAGTCGACTTGTGAAAGAGAGCTAGGGGTACTTGTAAGCCCGGACCTACGGCCTAGAAGACAGTGCGTTAATGTTCGAAATAAGGCAAACAGAGTATTGGGTTTTATATCTATAAGTGTAAGTAATAAGAGTGCAGAGGTCTTATTGCAACTATATCTTGCGCTAGTCAGGCCGCACCTCGATTATGCGGTTCAGTTCTGGTGCCCTTATTATAGAATGGATATCAATTCACTAGAGTCGGTGCAGCGAAGACTGACGAAAATGATTCCGGGACTTAGAAACCTTCCATATCAGGATAGGTTAAAGAAACTTAACTTGCATTCCCTAGAAAGACGAAGAGTGCGGGGAGATATGATAGAAGTATTTAAGTGGGTGAAAGGAATCAATAAAGTGGATATAGATAAAGTTCTTATAATATCCGAGCAGGATAGGACTCGGAGCAACGGATTCAAGTTGGATAAGTTTAGGTTTAGGAGGGAGATAGGAAGAAACTGGTTCACAAATAGGGTGGTGGACGAGTGGAACAAGCTTAGTAACTTTGTAGTAAGTGCTGGAACTCTGGAAAGTTTTAAAAGGAGGCTAGATAGATTCATGGATGATAGAGAGTGGTAGTAACTCTCGACAGGAGCTGCCATGCACAGGCCAACCGGCCTATTGCAGACTCCTTACTTTCTTATGTTCTTATGTAAACGGTCCAGTGTCTTGCGCCCTTCACTTGTCCCCAGCAGTGAGGATTCTTCATAATTATTTCATTCATTCGTTTCTTGTCAACATCATTACATCCATGTCTTATTTTATTCCTCATTAATTCACTCACTCACTCACTCACTCACTCACTCGTTTGTCGTTATCCTCATTATATTCAGCACACCATTAAACACCCCAGTTTTCTTTGATCTTGTTCCTTTATCGGTAAACAAAACTACAGAGGGTGGTTGAGTTACCAGCGGTGCACCCTAGGCTAATTGCGTCATGGGAGGGTGTTGTGGCTGTCACTTACACCCATAACGATAATGATTAAGATAATGATAACAGTAATCATAACACGAAAAAGCAGAATGAAAGGGAGAAGAACACCGAGGAGAGAAAATATAGTAATAATACCAAGAAGTATAGAATGAAAGGAGGAAGAGGGGGTAAAAAAATCTTTATCCTATACCAAAGAGTGAACGCCGCCTTGATCACACTCTAATACACTCAATCTCAACCTACTTTCAAGACACCTTTGTTAGAGCTTCAGTACGCCATATATTACTAGGGTGTGTCATACGGAGGCGAATTTTTTTTTTTGAGTTTGAAAAATCGGCCCATGGTATTAATGATGTGCAGAATCATGTGATATCTTCAGATTTGAAAAGTTTTAATTTTTTGCTAGGTAAATTTTAACTTGAAATCTTATGAAAATTCAGTATTCCCACCCTTTTACCAACAATTCACTAAATAGCTTATTTAAAAGTAAAGTAAATGTATCAGGTTAATTTATTAGATGAAAATGATCCAGAATAGTGAAAACGAATGATCTTGACACATTTATTAAATTTAATATTCCTTTAGAAAACAAAATCATCAAATACAAAAACCGGTTTTACCACTACGACCCGGTGTTGCTGCACACCATAGAGAACATGTCTTTCTTGCTTCTGTTTCTACTCATCACCTCCCTGCTGACCACCTGAGCTCGGGTGTAGCCTTCCCTCCTCTCCTGGCTGTACACGTGACTGCTGGCCTCGCTCACTTGCTGTACACAACGCTCTATACTCTGGGTGTGCGAGGGCCAGGCAGGGACATGCATGGGGTTGTCCAGGAAAGCTCTGACTTGAACATTGAGGCTGCAGGTGTGGGGCTCACTGTCAGCCTGATGTTATCGATCTATGAGATCAGTGATAGATTGACTTCAGAGTCTTTCCTGACCCTGAAGGAATCGTCACTCAACTGATTCGTCATGCCCAGATATCCTCTCTTATAAGTCTCATATCCAAGATCTTCTGACTGCCACTTCTCTCCTCCCTTTCACATCCCACAGAGCATTGTCTGCAGAACTGCCCTGGATGAGCATACTCAGGAAGATCTCCTCACAGTCTGCTCCACACCTGAACAACCTTCCTTGGCTGACTCTCACAGGAGCCTGCTGGAAGAGAACATGCCTCGAACCTTCGGAGAATGATGACTTGACCTTGGTGTTGAACCAATTTGGCAAGTAGACACTCACGATGAATTGGACAATAAGTCTCAGGTTGTGAAGCTGGTTCCCTTTCAGTTTAAGATGAGCGACCCAAATTCTGCAGAACCTGAGAGCCGTTGTGAGCCACCTAGAATGTGAGACTGGACCTATCTGCAGGTAAGCAAGTCTATCAGGCATGACCCCAGTTATGATGGCACTGCAAATCATGTAACCATAGTACTGGTCAGTACTCAGGTCCTCAATAACAGTATGTGCAAGCTCAACGAGTGGAGGGCCAATTACCCGATTTTTTTCAGCTCGTTTTGTATTTCCTAACTCTAATTGGCAGAGTCAGCATCTTGCCAAGAAGGGACCAGATGTCTGTTGTTTGAAGAGTCTTGCCATCAGCTCCTGGATCAGATGTCTAAAGTGGCAACTCGTTGGTGTGGAGGTCACAAACAATCGAACCGAAAACTACTCCCTATCTTCAAGCTCTATCACTTTCCCAATGGGCGCTTGCCTATGTGTTCGTGTTGGTGCTGTCCTCAGCCTGCAGAATTCTCTCTCTGAGCCAGTTCACAATGTTATCTGCCACTATCTCAGCTGGTTTTCTGATGTCATCTTTCTCTGGAGTGAAATGCCACAAATACTTCCCTCCTGGTTCACTGCAGCAGGAGTAGTGTTCCTCCTTCACCATGGCAGGGAACAACTTGTCAGAATCTCCAACTTTCATGAACACTTTAGTGTCATCCCTTCTCCCATCAAGGAACAAACAATTGATTCCATTTTCTCTTATCCCCTTATCAAACTCCTCTTCTAGGTTACTGACAAGTTTCTCCTGAGCTCTCCTTACTTTGTTATGATCTATCACCCAGGTAAAGAACATCATCAGGTGTTATCAACCACCGTCAATCCAGGCAGCTGTTGCTATCTCTGCAGTTTCTCTGAGACCAGATTAACGGTGTCATTGCATTAGAAACTATCCTGGGATATCTTTCTATTTCGAATCTTATGCCTGGAAGGTTTGGGATCATTATTTTCTGGGTTAGGGACAAAGTCACCATTCTCCTGGTCAGCACTCGGATCAGCCATGGGGAAGTCATTAAACTCTGAATCAGCTTGACTCCAAGCATCGGCCTTTTTTACCTCACCCTGGGCCTTCTCAAGTCTCTTTTCCTCGGCAACTCTTCTCCTCTTCTGTCTCTCTGTGGCAGCCTCCTGTCTCTTGGATTCCGGAATATCTTGGCTAGAAATCATGAGAGCCCCTATACTGCCAGTCTTCTCTCTCTGTGCTTTGACAAATGCCAGTTCGATCACAGGAATCTTCAGTTCACTATTGCAAATACAGGACATGTGGGCCTCGGATTTACAGTCACGATCGCATCCAAACTCAGGACAAAGAACAATTAGGCACTTGCAAGTAATTATGTCAAATAACTGGTCCAGTTGCTTGGCAAAGCTGTCCTTAACTGCAAGTTTTCCTCTCCCAAGAGAGATATCTCTTGCCTTTTCCCAACTGGCTAGCAGTCTCTCACTAATCTTCTTCTGACTTGTTATGACTGGAGGCTTGAACTGAGCGTTAGCCAGAGTGTACTATGCCAAGACAGCTTTGGTCATATCACTGGCAATGTCTTTGTTTGTGTAAAGTTCTTTGGTTCTTTTCACTGATTTGCCTGATTAAAACACCGTATCTCAAGCATCTCAATGTGAGCAACTCCGACTTCAGGAGCTCTCCCAGACCCAAAGATAGTGACTGAGATGAGCTTGGATTTTTTGGTCCTCGATTCTGACATAACCACAACCATCCTGCGTCTTCAACTTATAAATGCATCAGAATCTGAAACAGAAAAAAAATATTGTTAGTTGGGTTGTTAAAGAATGAAGTCAGAAAGCAATGTTCACTATTTAATTGTAATGCACTAATGCAGCTGTACGTTAGATTTTCGATAAATTTCACGCTAAAATTTACCTAGCAAAAGGTTGCAAAATATTGAAACTGAAAGTATTTTCGGTTTATATACACTAAAATCTACCAAAAAAGTGATGGGCCATTAGTTTTAGCTGATATTCCCTCCTATGACACACCCTAATGTAGTAGGGTGATTTGCCCGTAGAGCTATTAACTGACCCATTTATAGACGCTGCAACCTGCGGTAACCAATCCTCCCATGCGTAATGAAAACCACTGACAATTGGACGCAGTATTTCTAGGATTTTACGATTGGTTCTCTCAACAAGGCCATTAGCCTGTGGATGATAAGCTGTCACAAAAGTTTGTTTAATACCATATTGTGCACATATATGCGCTACTAGCTGATTCATGAACTCTGTTCCATTGTCAGAGAGAAGAACTTTAGGCATAGTATATGGACATATAAGATTCATCACTAATGCATAGGCTACTGCTTCGGCCGTTTTGCTTTTTAGTCGGACAAAGACCACGAACCTTGAAAAATGATCCACACACAATAAGACGTAGCCTGATCCCTGATGACTCATTGGGAGCTGTAACAAGTCAATAGCGACTGTGTCAAACGGACGGTCTGGTGTAGGATATTGTAGAATCGGGGCTGGTGATCCTGTTGAGTGCTTCTGTGTTTTCTTCATTATCACGACCTTGGTGACCTGCCCGTGGGACATCGTGGAACAATGTCATTACTGCTTTGCGCAACGTGTCAGGTACGACTATTTGAGAGACATTGCCCTCAGGAGATTTTCTCGTCCTATTGAGTATGTTATGTCGTAATTCAAACTGACTTAAGAGAAGAAATAACTTGGGGAGTTTAACATCCTCACCCGATTCTAGAGCAAAAATAACAGCTGACCAATATGGGTAGCGTCGTTGCTCATCTTCCAGTTGCGAAAGAGTGAATGTTGATATAGGCATGACTGGTGCTATATTTCTTGACAAAGCGTCGGCGACATTATTCGCCTTCCCAGGTAAATACCTAAATTCGGGGTCAAACTCTTGAATTGTCAGATACCAGCGTGGTAATCTGCCTGATAAGTTTCTGCCATGGAACAGCTCAGTTACTGCCGCATGATCAGTAAAAACAGTTATCTTGTAGCCAAAGATAATGTCTTTGAACTTCTTAAGTGCCCAAACAACGGCTAACGTTTCTAAATGCGTTACCAAATAACGTGTTTCAGCATCAATTAGTTTGCGACTTGCAAATGCTATCACTCTAAACTTCCTACGCGTATCCTCTTGCATGAGCACTGCTCCGACTCCAATTCCGGAAGCGTCAGTACAGAGAGTGAAAGGTTGAGTGTAGTCTGGGAATGCTAGAACCGGGGCATTGGTTTGCGCTGTCTTCAATGCCGTAAAACTTTCTTCGTGTTCAGCATCCCATGTAAACATTGCATCTTTTTTGAGCAACTTTGTTAGGGGCGATGCTAATGTTACATAGTTCTTGATAAAGGAACGATAATAACCAGATAAACCGAGAAAGCTACGCACATGATCATTTGAGGCAGGACGCGGGAACTGAGATACAGCTTTGACTTTATCATTAAATGTATATATGCCCTCACCGTCAACTACATGACCAAGGAAATGGATTCTGGATTTTACAAACTCGCACTTCGAGAGTTTTATTTTGAGGCCTGCTGTGGAAAGTTTGGCCGAAACTTCACGCAGTTTAATCAGATGGGAATCGACGTTCTTACTGACTACTATTAGATCATCCAAATAAACGCAGACTGTGTTACCAATTAGTCCGGCAAACAGGGTGTTGATCATTCTTTGAAATGTCAGTGGGGCATTTCTGAGACCAAATGGCATTCGTAGAAAGTCAAAGTGGCCTAGAGGCGTGCTAAATGCCGTGATTTCTCGTGATTTCTCATCGAATGGTATTTGCCAATACCTACTAAGCAAATCTAAGTTGCTAAATACCGCATTATCCTTGCCTAAGGATTGCAATATGTCGCTCAAGATAGGCATAGGGTACCTATCAGGGATCGTTTGATCATTGACGCGCCTGAAATCTATGACAGGGCGCCATCCACCATCCTTTTTCGGGACGAGGAATAATGGGTTATTAAAGGGGGATTTTGAGTGTCTAATAACATTCTCATCTAACATACCCTGTACCATATCTTGCACTACAGCGCGCTGGCTATGAGGTAGTCTATAAGCTGTTACGTAAATAGGGTTGGTTCTCTCCTTAACGCTATATGATGGGATGTTAAATCTGTCTGACCTAGCGTTTCCCCTGGCAAGGCTATTATATGTCTATAGTGGGCAAGCAGCTCTAAAAGGCGTGTCTTGCCCTGTGGATGATCGATCACCTTAACATGTGGCGCTATTTGATCTATCCTGGCCAGTCGAGTCTGTTGGCATTTCGCAACAATACCTCGAATTGGGAATTTAGTAGGCTGCACTTCTACATTGTTGTGATATACTAGAAAATCACACAAATAACATCCTTTCTTTAAGATTCGTTGAACGCCTGTTCGATGTAGAATCAGTACGTTGGTCAAACCACCAGGGCGTATAGTGCTCAGGGAAGATTCACATGACAGCCCTTTTACCTTGCATGTTTCCGGGAGACACAAAACATCTCTGCCCGTGTACACGTTGGGTAGTTCGACAGTTGCTTTGGTGATTTCCTCATTTTGGTAATGGAGAGTACTCTTCAACACTGCTGGTACGATCGTCCAACTCTTGCTGCTGTAATCACGCTGGGAAAGTGTGTGGTTGAGGTCAAGAGGTATCTCTGACGCACGATCCGCCTTCCTCTTCATAGGATTGGTAGACAACACTTTCGTCCTAGCTGTGAGCATAGGTTCAGAATTACTCATTGCTGTGTAGGAAACACCTTTAAACATAACACTATTATTACGTGGAAGAACATCTATCATGTTCTTTCGAAGAGTTGGTAGACCAAGTAACCCGTCGGCTGGCAAACTAAACTGTTGGACTATATAGAAGTCAGCGTAGAAGGGAGAACCACGTCTTGAGAATCTGAGTGGTAACGTCACCAGTCCTTTGATGCTCAGTTGAGTACCTGAAACTCCTTCGAGCCTCCATTTGAAGTTGCGGTGAGGGAATTTACGTTGTAACTCGTGATATGATGTCAAAGCCAATGCATTAGCGCAAGCACCTGTGTCTATATCAAGAGCCAATCTGGTATTATCCACTCTCACCGGCACTGACAACACTTCCACTTTGCTAAGCGCCGCTACTAACGAGGCGGCTATAGAAGTGCTGTGAGGAGGGGTGGGAACTACCCTATCTATCCCTCTCCTTGCTGTGGTGTGCGCTGGTCTTCCCCCGACAACTTGTCCTGGGGACGTTTCTGCTTGCGCCTATACGACACCTTCATTTCACTAAGGTCCACTCCCCTAGCCTTTATCAGCACATCACACTCATGTGAACTATGAGATGTCGATTTGTGAAGAGGGCACCATTTGCCCTCTTTCTGGGTAAGAGGAGGTGCTGGTTTGGGTCCCTTACTGTTTGACCTTGAGAATGGCTTTGCACCGGGTGTAGCCTTAAAATTTGCACTATTATCTCGGGGCTGAAAACAATCTTCCATTACGTGGCCACATTTATTACAATGTGCGCATCGTAACGATGTTTTTTGTTTATATGTCAAACGGGAAGGAGCAATCGGAGCTAGCTGTGTCGCATAAGGAGTCTGGGAGTGAGGCATCTGCGCCATCTGAGGCAGCTGGTGATGCTGTGACGTCAATGAGGGCTGCGCCAGTAAGGGGCCCGTAGGCTGAGGACAGAGCTTGTTTGCGTATTCCACCATATCCAAGGGTGGTTCATACTGTACTCCCTGTGCCCGGCTATATAAGGAACGACGGACGGAAAGGAGAAAACTTATTAGTTCTATCAATGTTTCCACATTGTCCGCTGGCATATCACCATGCGCGTTGTACCAGTCTGAGGACCGGAAGGTCGCTTGCATATCCTGGCGAACCTCTCCTGCAATGTCGACAGCGTCGACAGGCATTTCATTGCGTATACCTGGAGTACAGCGATCCAACCATCTGAATATCCATTGCAGCTGGCCCAGCTGTGACCTACCCCCAAAAATCCCAATTAACGTTCGCTTAAACTTTTCATAGTCAGGGCTTTGCAAACCAAACGCATTCAAACGACTGCCGGCATAGGAACCCTGCGTTATATGGGAACATACATATGCTTTTTTTTCTTCGTCAGTCGTTATGTGACTAGTGCGCATGCTATCTTCACATGCACGAATAAAATGTGCGACCCTATAATCATCTTGTCCCGTGAAATTTCGAACATAGTCGCCGCTCTGCATGATATTAATAACATTATCAGATTTAGGTGTGGTAGTAGTACTGGTGTGAGGGTTAGAGGACGCCATTGTAGTATTAGTATTAAGCAAGTTAGTATTCTTACTCTTAAGAGAAGGCTGGATTAATAAGGTTGTTACGGATTTAGCAACAGACACACTATCACCTGTAACAGGGGTAACTGATACTTAGGTGAGGTACTATAGTGATTACCAGATCGTAGGGTACGACGGTTTAAGTCGTCAAATGATTCGTCTATAACTTTCTCACTACTTCCTACCGACTCATTTAACTGTGATCCCGACTCAAAATCTATGTCAGTTTGGGCTTGATCATCGTCGAGTTGGTTATAAGCATACAGTTGCGCTAGGCGTTCAATTTCATCCACATTAGACATGGGAAACTTAGAAATTATCTATTAGTCCCCCTTGGGTCAATGAATACTTAAGAGTAAGCAGATCACTTGCCTCTCATTTACAAGATAAATGAATATGAATTGTAGTTAATTATTAAACTATCAATAAGAAGACAGACACTTATAAACCATTGTAAATTATAGGATTTCAATACAATAATCTTGCATTCGACACTTTATCATTGAAATAATCCTATCCGACGAACATATAGGTGTGAAGATATCTCTCGAACGTGTTCATGTGTGTAGAATTTTGTAATTTAAATACCTATTTATACAGGGTAGTACATCTGTATTGAAAATGTGATCCTTCAAGCTGAGTTCTGAGTCGAGTGGTGGGTGGAGGGTGGGCGGGGCCTCTTCCTAGTGATGCGTGCGCTGCTCCCGGTTTCCTTGGCAACGAAGAGAGGCTTCTGCCATGGTGAGAGACGAGTCCACTGCAAACTAGGGGAGTTTCTCCACAGGGGATCAGAAACTGCTGATGATTGGTTATCACTCTGGTCGTTGCTGGGTCGCTAGCGAAACTGCAGTGTGCCAAGTCTTCACAGTCTAAGTATATATGGAGATCTTGTATGATGACACCGGAACTTCGTAATTCACGCTGGCGACACAACAAAACTGTTCAGCTGCTAGTGAAATACCAATTGTTAGTCCAGGTTATGAAACCTTTCTTCAACACTGCAACACTGTAACTAGAAAATGCTGAGTGGGGTCTACTTCAACCGGCTCAATCTGGATATATACCAACAGGCTGTAATATATGTATATTACGAATTCTGCACGTATTTGTATGTGACAGAGATAAGGAGCACTCACTAAATATCATCTCAATACGGGATATAGTTTTAAACACTCCAATTGTGTAACGCGTCACAGCTGTGTGTTTTCAGTTTTTCTCAAAACACAGACGATTGATACGACTACCAGTTTAAGAATCCGTACACACCGCTTGCCACCTATATGAATCGGCTGCTTGTGCAATTAACCAGTCCGTTCACATATATTTATTATTTGGGTTTAAGCAACGAAACCCAAACGGTAGTTCCTTTGTTTTATTATAAAAGGGTTGTATATATCATTCCTGAGTGTAGATCGACCGTAAGTCTCACTGTCTAGGAGTTAATGAAAAAGGGACGGCATTTATGTATTATAAACGTTAGGTCACATCCTTACGATATAAGTTGATGTGAGCGACTGAAGCTTAAGGGCCACGCAGTGCTGGCTTACAGAAATGCTGACTTATGGGTCTCGCCCTCTTGGGAGAGTTGCCCGCTCACGTGTCCAACTCATGTCTTACTCATAGACAGTGAAAAGTTACAGGGTGGAGAATCTGATTATAATATCAGATGTATTGACCCATTTATATAATATGTTCTGTTGATGAGACAGGGGCCCATTACACCCGGTCACAACTATAAGATAGTGGGTTCGAATCCTAGCGGGGTGAGGTGTTGAATATATATAGATAAGAATATATATATATATATATATATATATATATATATATATATATATATATATATATATATATATATATATATATATATATATATGTAATATTCAGAAATTTCAGAGTAATTTCAAATGCCCCGCCATGAGTGATACTGAGCGTTCAAGGTCATCTGAGGGGAGGGAGCGCTGCCTGCTCGTAGCGAGAGACTGCGGAACTAGGCCTATATGATATTGAATGTGATTTACCGAATTAATAATGATGCGATTCATGAAGTTAAGGGACTATTATTGAATTTGAAATTATTATAGATCGTTTAGCAGTCTGAATAATGTTACGGGTGTCCCAAGGAGTTATTAGTTAGGCGGTAAATATATCACGTAGGCCCAAGCTAGCGCCTGGGGGAGACGAGACGCTGGCTAGGGCAGTCCCGGAGAGCATTCACACAGACAAGACGTTCCGCGCGTCCATCAAAAATAGTCACGTGGCCTAGTCACCTGTGCTGCGCTATTGCAGTATAACAAGTAAGTCTCATTCGATCTCAGACAGGGTTAGATAGGGCAGTGATAAAGTAAACTAGAGCTAACAGTGAGTTCATTTCAGGGTTTCCGTCAGAACCCACTTGACTGGAGTTGACCGGAGTTGACTGCGAGAGATTGACTGCCGTTGATGATTGAGGTGGCGATTGTCGCCATTGGACCGATCAGTGTAGGCCTGTCACTGTTTAGCGGGGTAGCAAAGGATCTCTTGAGTGAACGAGTGCTCCCGACAACTAACACGACACGGGACCAGCATCAGCAGTGGGTGATCAGTTCTTACCACTCCGGTGCACAACCCCACATGTCCCGAGCAGCTAGTGAAACCCTCTTGCTAACGGGAAGCTAAAGTTTCTCTCAACTGCGCAAGGTCTGATTGGCTCACTCTCTTCCTGCCCATGGACGCACTGGGAGTACACTGAGGCTATCTGAGTATATTAATGGTCACACACTGAGACCGTGAGTCTAGGACTCTAGGAGATACCTAGAGGAACATTTTATCTTCCTTATCACGGGTGTAGTTAACACCATTCCTCAGACTGATATTATCTTGACGTGTGTAGTTTAATATTTCTTAAATAATTTTGATAGTAGTGTTTTTTTGAATGTTTGTGCCATTAAGTGGAACCAGAGTGATACTGTGATTTGATTCTTTTAATGCCTCTAATTCTTCATAATTCTGATCTCAGGTATAACCTTGTTCCCCAGAGCAGTGGTTAGGTTAGGTTAGGAAGTGTACACCTGTTGGGGTGCTATAATTTTGTTGAAGCCCTTAAGGCCTATTCATTGTAGAGTATTTAATTTCTTATCTTTTATTACCATTCCTCAGTGACTGATATTATTTTGTTGAAGACCCTTAAGGCCTATTCATTGTGGAGTATTTAATTTCTTATTTTTTAGTACCATTTCCTAAGTGACTGATATTATTTTGTGAAAGCCCTTAAGGCCTGTTCATATGTGCAATTAACATTTCTTAATACTTTAAATTTATTGTTGCCTGTGTTTCTAATAATTTCTATGTCATGTATAACTTTTATTCCCCAGAGTAGTGGTTAAAGTTTAAGTTAAGAGGTGCGCATATTGGTGTACCATTATTTGATTGTGTTTGTAGTGTTGGAGGGAATATAAGTGTCTAAATTTTACAGTGTGTCTCATTCATCCCAGTCACAGACGCTATCCTTCCACGGGTCACGGACAGTTCATTTTGGGTAGTAGATTTAAGTGTTCTTGTGCTGGTTCGGGATTTTTCTCAAAGGGGCGCTTCCACTGCCATTACCATCTATTAATTTTTAATAAACCCCAAGTCAAGTGAGAAATTAAAGTCCAGCAAATTCCGACCGGTTACAAATGGTAGCAGAGCGTAGTTTTTAATGTCGTGACTGATAGTACTGTGGTTGGGATAATGAACGCCATCATGTGTTGGTTAGCAATGGTAGGGATTGAACTCGCACTGATGCTCATCCTTGTGCCCGGACTGAGTTGGTTAGGCTTGACAATAGAGATGTGTATGAGGAGGAAGAGAGACGGCCGCGGGACCTTGGTACAGCTGAGAGAGGAGTTCGGAGACCTAAAGAGGGATTATCAAGCACAGGTAAACAGGTTCAAGTGGGAGTCTCAGGCACACATTCAACGGTTCAGGGAGGAAACAAGGGGTGAATGTCAGGCACACGTCCAGCAGTCAAGGAAGTGTGAGGTCCAAGTGGGAAATATAGGGGTATGTAAGTAGTTCAGAGAGGTTGATCGAGCCCTCCAGCTGAGAGACAAGATGAAGCCGACCGATTGCAGTTTAGGGTGCATGGTAATGAGTAGGGCAGAGGGGATTGGAGAGATGGTTAGGTCAGAGATGTGCGTTGAGTAGTGGTTGCTGTCATGAGCGGGATTGAGTTGCTGTCATGAGCGGGATTGAGTTGCTGTCATGAGCGGGATTGAGAGTACGGTTGTAATGTCCAGGGCCTCACTAAGATGGACTGGTACATTTTCAGAGGGTTGGTCTGCCGGCATGAGGTTCGGAGACGTGGACTGAGTATTTTTTTGACACTGGTTCCTCTTAGCTCAAGGGCCAGGCAAAAGGAGAGCATGTTTGTTTTGGACTGAGTATTGTTTTGACACTGGTTCCTCTTAGCTCAAGGGCCAGGCAAAAGGAGAGCATGTTTGTTTTGGACTGAGTATTGTTTTGACACTGGTTCCTCTTAGCTCAAGGGCCAGGCAAAAGGAGAGCATGCTTGTTTTGGACTGTGTATTTTTTTTGACACTGGTTCCTCTTTGTTCAAGGGCCAGGCAAAAGGAGAGCATGTTTGTTTTGGGCTGGTATTAATTTTGACATTGGTTCTCTAGTTAAGGGCCAGGCAAAAGGGGAGCGTGATGTTCTGGTTGGTATTGAGTTGGGCTAGGAAGAAATGGAGTTGCTAGCTGCGAGTGGAATAGTACAGAGTTGAAGGTGGGTTTTAAGTTGTTCTCTCAGCACATGAGGGCAGTGCTGTCTTTTTTAGGGGGGTCGAGTGTTAGCGGGAGAGAAAAGGAGAGAAGAGAAGACGGGAATGCTGCATTTAGCAAAAGGGGTGAGGTGCAGTCCTTAGAACAAAATTTTAGGGGGGTCGTATGCATGTTTTCTCAGCACATGAGGACAGTGCTGTCTTTTTTAGGGGGGTCGATTGTAATATCCAGAAATTTCAGAGTAATTTCAAATGCCCCGCCATGAGTGATACTGAGCGTTCAAGGTCATCTGAGGGGAGGGAGCGCTGCCTGCTCGTAGCGAGAGACTGCGGAACTAGGCCTATATGATATTGAATGTGATTTACCGAATTAATAATGATGCGATTCATGAAGTTAAGGGACTATTATTGAATTTGAAATTATTATAGATCGTTTAGCAGTCTGAATAATGTTACGGGTGTCCCAAGGAGTTATTAGTTAGGCGGTAAATATATCACGTAGGCCCAAGCTAGCGCCTTGGGGAGACGCGACGCTGGCTAGGCCAGTCCCGGAGAGCATTCACACAGACAAGACGTTCCGCGCGTCCATCAGAAATAGTCACGTGGCCTAGTCACCTGTGCTGCGCTATTGCAGTATAACAAGTAAGTCTCATTCGATCTCAGACAGGGTTAGATAGGGCAGTGGTAAAGTAAACTAGAGCTAACAGTGAGTTCATTTCAGGGTTTCCGTCAGAACCCACTTGACTGGAGTTGACCGGAGTTGACTGCGAGAGATTGACTGCCGTTGATGATTGAGGGTGGCGATTGTCGCCATTGGACCGATCAGTGTAGGCCTGTCACTGTTTAGCGGGGTAGCAAAGGATCTCTTGAGTGAACGAGTGCTCCCGACAACTAACACGACACGGGACCAGCATCAGCAGTGGGTGATCAGTTCTTACCACTCCGGTGCACAACCCCACATGTCCCGAGCAGCTAGTGAAACCCTCTTGCTAACGGGAAGCTAAAGTTTCTCTCAACTGCGCAAGGTCTGATTGGCTCACTCTCTTCCTGCCCATGGACGCACTGGGAGTACACTGAGGCTATCTGAGTATATTAATGGTCACACACTGAGACCGTGAGTCTAGGACTCTAGGAGATACCTAGAGGAACATTTTATCTTCCTTATCACGGGTGTAGTTAACACCATTCCTCAGACTGATATTATCTTGACGTGTGTAGTTTAATATTTCTTAAATAATTTTGATAGTAGTGTTTTTTTGAATGTTTGTGCCATTAAGTGGAACCAGAGTGATACTGTGATTTGATTCTTTTAATGCCTCTAATTCTTCATAATTCTGATCTCAGGTATAACCTTGTTCCCCAGAGCAGTGGTTAGGTTAGGTTAGGAAGTGTACACCTGTTGGGGTGCTATAATTTTGTTGAGTGATATTATTTTGCTGAAAGCCCTTAGGGCCTATTCATTGTAGAGTATTTAATTTCTTATCTTTTATTACCATTCCTCAGTGACTGATATTATTTTGTTGAAGACCCTTAAGGCCTATTCATTGTGGAGTATTTAATTTCTTATTTTTTAGTACCATTTCCTAAGTGACTGATATTATTTTGTGAAAGCCCTTAAGGCCTGTTCATATGTGCAATTAACATTTCTTAATACTTTAAATTTATTGTTGCCTGTGTTTCTAATAATTTCTATGTCATGTATAACTTTTATTCCCCAGAGTAGTGGTTAAAGTTTAAGTTAAGAGGTGCGCATATTGGTGTACCATTATTTGATTGTGTTTGTAGTGTTGGAGGGAATATAAGTGTCTAAATTTTACAGTGTGTCTCATTCATCCCAGTCACAGACGCTATCCTTCCACGGGTCACGGACAGTTCATTTTGTGTAGTAGATTTAAGTGTTCTTGTGCTGGTTCGGGATTTTTCTCAAAGGGGCGCTTCCACTGCCTTTACCATCTATTAAATTTTAATAAACCCCAAGTCAAGTGAGAAATTAAAGTCCAGCAAATTCCGACCGGTTACATATATATATATATATATATATATATATATATATATATATATATATATATATATATATATATATATATATATATATATATATATATATATATATATATATATATATATATATATATATATATATATATATTTCTATTAGCAATAAAGCACGCGGACTTCTACATACAATCAACACCTCAACCCGCCGGGATTCGAACCCACGCCCACGAGCCCATGATGTGACTATATATATATATATATATATATATATATATATATATATATATATATATATATATATATATATATATATATATATAAATATATATATATATATATATATATATATATATATATATATATATATATATATATATATATATATATATATATATATATATATATATATATATATATATATAAAAATGATTGTTTATCAGACCACAGCTTACAGCCCAGAGAAATATAACATATATAACAGTAAGTAGATGAGCAGGGGTACACACCCTACAGGAACCCAGTAGACCTGACCCCGGCCACAGAGTACTTGAGTTAACCGGGTGATATGACCTACAACCACAGTTTGCTAAGACACACCCAGCTTAGTGTTAATTGGTAGAGATCATCTGCCGAATCGAATCGAAAAATGCTAGTGACAGGGGGGAAGGAGGTTCAGGGGAAGAATAAAGGGAGGATTGAAGTGAATTTTAGGAGGAGAGAATAGGTGCAGTGGCAAGACACCTCTTGCGTGAGGGAGTATAAGTTGGAGGCAGCAGCAACTCGCGGAGGCCAGGAGGCGACAGGACAGAGTCAGGCTAGCGTCAGGTCAAGCGTCAGGTGCGTGTTGGGTTGGGCCTTGGATTCTCAGTGCTTGGTCGGCTTGATTGTGTGTGTTGTTTTCTTGTGTGAAGGAAATGTCTTGGTCTTCTTTCTTGGTATTCTTCTTAGCTTGATGTAGATTTTCTTCTAACTCTCCTGCTCTTCTTGCTCTCTTGAAGTGTCCATTCGTTCGTGTTTGGGTCTTGTTGTTCGTCTTCCTCGTGTCTTAAGTCTTCATAGGTGTTGAAGAAGTCGGAGACGGTGAGGTTGACCACGTGGGCTTCAGCTCATAAGAACATAAGAACATAAGAATGGAGGAAACTGCAGCGGGCCTATTGGCCCATACTGGGCAGTCCCGTTTACACCCAACCCCTATTGCTCATATAAGCATCCAACCTATGTTTGAAGCTATTCAGCGTATTCGAGTTAATGATGATATTTGGTAACTTGTTCCATTCATCCACTACTCTGTTTCCAAACCAGTGTTTACCGATTTCACGCCTAAATCTAAATTTATCTAATTTAAAACCATTGTTACGAGTTCGCTGCCTGGTTGGATAGTTTGAGTACCTTTGTAATGTCCCCTTTGTTTAGCCCTGCCTTCCACTTATACACCTCTATCAGGTCGCCCCTCGCTCTACGTCTCTCGAGGGAGTACAAATTAAGATGCTTTAGCCTGTCTCTATATTCAAGGTTCCTAATGCCCGGGGTTAGTCTTGTCATTCTCCTCTGAATTCTTTCCAAGGATTCTATATCCATTCTGAAATACTGTGACCAGAACTGAACTGCGTAGTCCAGGTGTGGTCTCACAAGAGCAGGATACAGTTTTAGGATGACCTCGCTAGTCTTGTAACTAACACTCCTTTGTATGAACCCAAGTACTTTATTAGCCTTGTTACGAGCAAAAACCCATTGTTTACTTGATTTAAGGTTCCTACTTATCATTACTCCTAAATCTCTCTCGCAGTCAGATTTCTCTATGGCATCGTTGTTCATCTGGTATCTGGTTTCCCTGTTAACATCTCCTATACTGAGTACTTTACATTTGTCGACATTGAATTTCATCTGCCATTCTTCAGACCATTCGAAAAATTTGTTTAGATCTTCCTGTAGTTTTGCCGAGTCCTCGTCAGATTTAATAACACGTCCTATTTTAGTGTCATCAGCAAATTTACTTATGTTGCTGTCTATGCCGATATCTATGTCGTTTATGTATATAATAAATAATAATGGTCCAAGTACTGAGCCTTGGGGAACACCACTTGTGATGTTGCTCCAATGGGACTTAGTGCCGTTAATGCTCACTCGCTGTTTCCTGTCCTGTAACCAAGCCCTAATCCATTTAAGGATGTCACCTTTGATGCCACGTGCTTCTACCTTTCTGATTAGTCTTTCGTGGGGGACTCTGTCGAAGGCTTTGCTAAAGTCGAGATATACCACATCATAATTGTGCCCCTCGTCCACCGATTCGAAAACTGATGAAAAGAATGTTAATAGATTAGTTAGGCAAGAGCGTCCGCTTGTGAAGCCATGCTGGGAATCATTGATCAACTTGTGCTTCTCCAGGTGATTTCGAATAGAGTTTGAGATGATTGCTTCCAGTAATTTGCCTACTATTGATGTTAGACTGATTGGGCGGTAGTTAGAGGATAGTGATCTATCCCCTTCTTGAAAATCGGTATTACATTCGCTATCCTCCAGGATTCTGGTACTACACCTGTTTTTAAGGACATGTTAAACAACTTTGCTAAGGGCATACTAAGCTCTTCCTTACATTCCTTTAATACTCTGGCAAATATCTCATCGGGACCAGGTGACTTATTAGGCTTTAGTTTGTCTATTTGATTACTAACATCGTTATTAGTCACTACTATCTCACTTAATTTGTTTTCTTCACTATCTTTGAATAGAGTCGGTGCCTCGGGTATCATGTTTAAATTTTCGGTGGTGAAAACTGTTGAAAAATATTTATTCAAATTATTGCTCATTTCTCTGTCGTTATCAGTGAGCTCGCCGGTGTCTGACCGTATTGGTCCAATCTTTTCTCGTGTTTTAATTTGATACATTTGGTAGAATCCTTTGGGGTTTGTCTTCGCCTCCCTTGCTATCCTTACCGCATTATTCCTCTTTGCTTTCCTTATCTCGGTTTTAACCCTACTCACCAATACCCTATAATAGTCCCGGAGGTGAATTTCGCCACGATTTATCCTTCTAACTATAGCCTTCCTTTGGCCAACATTGTTCTTTAAATAATTATTTATCTATTTTGGGTCATTGTTGTGTGATCTGAATTTTTTGTATGGTATGTTCTGCCTTTGTGCATTAAGTAACTCGTTATTTAAATTGTCGTGGAACTCGGCAATCTCAGATCTCGTTATCAGGTCGGTGTCATCTTGGTTCTCATCCAAGCGTGATACCCCCTCTCTCAGCTGCCTCTTTATACTATCAAAGTTTGCCTTTCTGAAATCTGGGACTTTAATGGAATTCCCTTTACGTCTGACCTGAAAATCTAACTGGAATCTAATTTCTTTGTGATTGCTGTTTGCAAGTTCGTTCCCTACCTCGACATTGCTAATGAGGTTTTCTCTGTTCGACAGAACTAAATCGAGTATATTATTACCCCGGGTGGGTTCGGTTATATGTTGACTTAGGAAACAGTCCTGGATCGTTTCGAGGAAATCCTCTGATACTGAGTTACCCGTAAGGTCAGTCCAATCTATTTGGCCAAGGTTAAAGTCGCCTACTATACAGACTTTATTGTGTATGGAAGCCCTGCGCATTTCATCCCAGATAAGTCGCTCTTTGACTCTATCAAGATTGGGAGGTCTATATATTACTCCTGTGATTAATTTTTCTCTACCGTCGATTAATTCTATCCAAATTGTTTCTGTATTCCGCTCAGTTTTTATTTCCTTATTTATTTCACACTTCAGATTATCCCTAACATAGATCGCTACTCCGCCTCCTTTCCTGGTCTGCCTTTCGGTATGGAACAGTTTGTAACCCGCAATTTGGTATTCGACTGGTAACTCACGTGTGTCTAGGCTGATCCATGTTTCAGTGAATGCAATTATATCGATTTTTTCGGTACATACCAAGGCCCTAATATCATCCATTTTGTTTCTCATACTTCTACTGTTTGCGTAGAATACATTTAAGTTAGTCGTGTTCTGAGTCCTCCCCTTACCGCGTTTAGTTTTAAACTCCCTGTCTAATTCAGTTTTGTCATCATTCCTAACACTATTTCCCTGTAATCTTTCACTTTGTTTACCCGCTC
>NW_024741642.1:0-21123 GCF_018991925.1 Homarus americanus | reverse complement strand
ATGTCACTGAAGGTGCCCGGCCTCACACCCCGGGTCATGGCACTAAGGTGCCCACCTCACACCCAAGTCATGGTGCTGGAGGGTGCCATACAGGTCATGGTGCTGAAGCGGTGCCTTCCACCCCGGGTCATGGCACTGATGAGGTGCCCGGCCCTCACACCCCTGGCCGCCAGCACTGAGTTTGCCAGGCCTCACACCCGTGGTCATGCCTAAGTGGTGCCCGTGCCTCACAGGTCGCCCAGCACTGATGAGTGCCCGGCCCTCACACCCTGGCCAGCACTGAGGTTTGCAGGCCTCCACCCTGGTCATGTACCTAAAGTGGTGCCCGGCCCTCACACTCCGATTCACTGAACGGGTGCCCGGTCTTCACACCCTTGGTCATGTCACTGAAAGGTGGCCAGCCTCACACCGGTCATGGCACTGAGGCCAGCCCTCACCCAGGTCATGGTGCTGAAGGGTGCCCGGCCCTCACACCCGGGTCATGTCACTAAGGGATGCCCGGCCTCACACCCCAGGTCATGTCACTGAAGTGGTGCCCGGCCTCACCCCAGGTCATGGCACTGATGAGGTGCCAGCCCTCCACCCCTGGCCATGGCACTGAAGGTTTGCCAGGCCCTCACCTCTGGTCATGTACCTAAAGTGGTGCCCGGCCCACCCCGGGTCATTGCTAAGGGGTGCCCGCCCTCATACCCCGGGTCATGTCACTGAAAGGGTGCCCGGCCCTCCACCAGTCATGTCACTGAAGGGTGCCGCCCTCACACCCGGGTCATGTCACTGAAGGAGTGCCAGCCCTCACACCCAGGTCATCACTTAAAGGGGTGCCAGCCATCCTAACCAGGTCATGGTGCTGGAGGGTGCCCAGCCCTCACACTCGGGTCATGTCACTGAAAGGGTGCCAGCCCTCCACCCCAGTTCATGTCACTGAAGGGGTGCACAGCTCTCACCTCGGGTCATGGACCTGGGCGGAGTGCCCAGCCTCCGGGTCATGGTGCTGATGGGGTGCCCAGCCCTCACACCCCGGGTCATGTCACTGAAGGGGTGCCCAGCCGTCACACAGGTCATATCACTAAAGGGTGTCCGGCCCTCACATCCCAGGCATGGTGCTCGGTGGTGCCCGGCCCTCACACCCTGGGTCAGGGTGTTGAAGGTGCCAGCCCTCACCTCGTTTCGGACTGAGAGGTGCCCGGCCCTCACGTTCGCTGACACTGAAGGGGTGCCGGCCCTCGCAGGTCAAGGCACTAAAGGTGCCAGTGATCTACACCTCGGGTCATGGTCCTGGAGGGTGCCCAGCCCTCACACGGTGATGTCACTGAAAGTGCCCGCCCTCACACCCAGGTCATGTCACTGAAGGGGTGCACAGCTCTCACACTCGGGGTCATGGCACTGAAGGGTGCCTGGCCCTCACACCCAGGTCATGGTGCTGGCAGTGCCCGCCCTAAACCAGGTCATGGTGCTGATGGGGTGCCGCCCTCACCCAGGTCATGTCACTGAAGGGTGCCCAGCCGTCACAGGTCATGTCACTAAGGTGTCCGCCCTCACATCCCGCCCATGGTGCTCGGTGGTGCCCGGCCCTCACACCCCAGTTCATGGTGCTGAAGGGTGCCCTGCCCTCACGATTCATGGTACTGAAAGGTGCCCGGCCCTCACACCCCGTTCGCAGCACTGTAGGTGCCCGGCCCTCACACATTTCATGGCACTGAAAGGGTGCCAGCCCTCACACGATTCTTGACACTGAAAGGGGTGCCCGGCCTCACACCCGGGTCATGGCACTGAAGGGGTGCCCGGCCCTCACATCCCGGGTCATGGTGCTGAAGGGTGCCCGGCCCTCACCACCCGGGTCTTGTCACTGAAAGGTGCCCAGCCCTCCCACCCCGGGTCATGTCACTGAAGGGTGCACCTCTCACACTCGGGTCATGGCACTGAAGGGTGCCCGGCCCTCACACCGGTCATGTCACTGAAGGTGCCCAGAACTCACACCCCAGGTCAGCACTAAAGGTGCCCGGCCCTCCACCCCAAGTCATGGTGCTGGAGGTGCCAAGCTCTCCTCCGGGTCATGGCACTGAAGGGGTGCCTGGCCTCCCACCCCAGGTCATGGTGCTGGCAGTGCCCGGCCTACACCCGGGTCATGGTCTTGATGGGGTGCCGGCCTTCCACCGGGTCATGTCACTGAAGGGTGCCCGGCCTCACACCCGTGTCATAATGCACTGAAGGGTGCCAGCCACCAGGTCATGTCACTGAGGTGCCGGCCACACCGGTTTCATGCCACTAAGGGTGCCCGGCCTCACCCCAGGTCGGCACTGAAGGGGTGCCTGGCCCTCACACCCCGGGTCATGGTGCTGGAGGGTGCCCGGCCTTCACACCCCGGGTCATGTCACTAAAGGTGCCCAGCCTCACACCCCTGGTCATGTCACTGAAGGGGTGCAGGCCATGACACCCGGGTCATGGACTATAGGGGTGCCGCCCTCCCAGGGTCATGGGGTTGAAGCGGTTCCCGGCCCTCACACCCCGGGTCGTGGTGCTGATGGGGTGCCCGCCCTCACACCCCGATTATTGGCACTGAATTGAGCCGGCCATAACACCCTGGGTCATGGTGCTGAAGGGTGCCCAGCCCTCACACCCCATTCATTTCACTGAGGTGCCCGGCCTCACCCCAGGTCATGTGAAGGGGTGCCCGCCCTCACACCCCAGTTCGCAGCACTTAGGGTGCCCGGCCCTCACACCCCGTTTCATGGCACTGAAAGGGTGCCCTGCCCTCCCCCGATTCATGACACAGAGGGGTGCCCGGCCCTCACACTCCGGGTCATGGCACTAAGAGTGCCTAGCCGTCACCCAGGTCATGGTGCTGGAGGGTGCCCAGCCACCCCGGGTCATGTCACTGAAAGGGTGCCCGGCCCTCACACGGGTCATGTCACTAAAGGGGTGCACAGCTCTCACACTCCGGTCATGGCACTGAAGGGGTGCCTGGACCTCCACCCCAGGTCATGGTGCTGAAGCGGTGCCAGCCCTCACCTCGGGTCATGGTGCTGATGGGGTGCCCGGCCATCAAACCCAGGTCATGTCACTGAAGGGTGCCGGCCACCGTCACACCCCAGGTCATGTCACTAAATGGTGTCCGGCCCTCACATCCCGGGTCATTGCTGAATGGGTGCCCGGCCCTCACACCCAGTTCACCTGTTGGGGTGCCCAGCCTCACACCCCATTTCATGGCACTCTAAGGTGCCCGGCCCTCACACCCCGGTCGCCACTGAAGGAGCCCGGCCCTCACCGGGTCAAGTTACTGAGTGGTGCCCGTCCCTCACACCCTGGGTCATGGCACTGATGAGGTGCCCGGCCTCACACCCCTGGCCAGTGGCACTGAAGGTTTGCCAGGCCCTCACACCCCTGGTCATGTACCTAAAGTGGTGCCAGCCCTCACCCCCGGGTCATGTCACTGAAGGGTGCCCGGCCCTCACACCCGGGCCATGTCACTGAAGAGTGCCCGGCCTCACACCCCGGTCATGGCACTAAAGGGTGCCAGCCGTCACACCCGGGTCATGGTGCTGGAGGTGCCCAGCCCTCACACCCCGGTCATGTCACTGAAGGGTGCCTGGCTCTCACTCCGGTCATGGCACTGAAGGAGTGCCTGGACCTCACACCCAGGTCATGTCACTGAAGGGGTGCCAGCCGTCACACCCGGGTCATATCACTAAAAGGGTGTCCGGCCCTCCATCAGGCCATGGTGCTCGGTGGTGCCCAGCCCTCACACCCTGGGTCATGGTGCTGAAGGGGTGCCGGACCTCACACCCATTTCTTGGCAGTGAAAGGGTGCCAGCCCTCACACCCCGATTCGCTGACGCTGAAGGGGGCCCGGCCCTCACACCCCGGGTCATGGCACTAGGGGTTCCCGGCCCTCACACCCCGGGTCATGGTGCTGATGGGGTGCCCGGCCCTCACACCCAGATTCTTGGCTAATTCGACGCCCTAACACCCTGGGTCATGGTGCTGAGGTGCCAGCCTTCACACCCCGGTTCTGCAACATGTAGGGGCCCGGCCTCACACGTTCACTTGGCACTGAAAGGGTGCCTGGCCCTCACACCCGATTCATGACACTGAAGGGGTGCCCGGCCCTCCCCCAGGTCATGGCACTAAAGGGTGCCAGTTCTCTACACCCCTGGTCAGGTCCCGGAGGTGCCCAGTCACCCCGGGTGATGTCACTGAAAGGGGCACGGCCCTCACCCCGGTCATGTCACTGAAGGGTGCACAGCTCTCACACTCCGGGTCGCCAGCACTGAAGGGTGCCTGGCCTCACACCCCCAGGTCATGGTGCTGAAGCAGTGCGCCCTAAACCCCGGGTCATGGTGCTGTGGGATGCCAGGCTCACACTGGGTCATGTCACTGAAGGGGTGCCCGGGCGTCACACCCCAGGTCATGTCTAAAGGGTGCCAGCCTGTCACACCCCGGGTCATGTCACTGAAGGGTGCCTGCCCTCACACCCCGGTCATGTCACTGAGAGGGTGCCCGGCCTTCACAGTTCACTTTCACTAAAGGGGTGCCGCCCCTCACACCCCAGGTCATGGCACTGAAGGGTGCATGGCCTCACACCCCAGGTCATGGTGCTGGAGGGGTGCCCAGCCTTCCACACCAGGTCATGTCACTAAGGGGTGCCCGGCCCTCACACCAGGTCATGTCACTGAAAGGTGCACAGCCATGACACCCCGGGTCATGGACCTAAAGTGCCTGGCCCCTCACACCAGGGTCATGGGGTTGAAGCGGTTCCAGCCCTCACACCCAGGTCGTGGTGCTGATGGGGTGCCCAGCCTCACACCCCGATTATTGGCACTGAATTCAGGCACGCCTAACACCCTGGTCATGTGTGCTGAAGGGGTGCCCAGCCTCACACCCGATTCATTTCACTGAAGGGTGCCTGACCTCACACCCCAGGTCATGTGAGGGTGCCATCCCTCACGGTTACTTGGCACTGTGGTGCCCAGCCCTCACACCCGTTCATGGCACTGAAAGGTGCCGGGCCCTCACACCCCGATTCATGACACTGAAGGGTGCCGGCCCTCACCCGGGTCATGGCACTAAGGTGCCCAGCCGTCACACCCAGGTCATGGTGCTGGAGGGGTGCCCAGCCTCACACGGTCATGTCACTGAAAGGGTGCCAGGCCCTCACACTCCAGGTCATGTCACTAAAAGGGGTGCACAGCTCTCACACTCCAGGTCATAGCACTGAAGGGGTGCCTGGACCTCACACCCAGGTCATGGTGCTGAAGCGGTGCCCGGCCCTCACACCTCGGGTCATGGTGCTGATGGGGTGCCCGGCCCTCAAACCCAGGTCATGTCACTGAAGGGTGCCCGGCCGTCACACCCGGTCATGTCACTAAAGGGTGTCCGCCCTCACATCCCGGGCCATGGTGCTCGATTAGTGCCCGGCCCTCACCCCAGGTCATGGTGCTGAAGGGGTGCCAGGCTCACACCCCGGTTCATGGGCACTGAAAGGTGCCCAGCCTCACCCCGGTTCAAGCACTGTAAGGGGTTGCCAGCCCTCACACCCCATTTCAGGCACTGAAGGTGCCCGCCCTCACCCGGGTCATGAGATGTGATGGGTGCCCGGCCTTCTAACCGGTAATGTCACTGAAGGGGTGCCAGGCCCTCACACGGGTCATGTCACTGATGGTGCACAGCCATGGCTTGGTCATGGACCTAGGGTTGCCCTGCCCTCACACCCAGGGTCATGGGGTTGAAGCGGTTCCCGGCCATCACACCCAGGGTCGTGGTGCTGATGGGGTGCCAGCCCTCATACCCCGGTATTAGCACTGAATTCGAGCCAGCCTAACACCTGGGTCATGGTGCTGAAGGGGTGCCAGCCCTCACACCCCGATTCGTTTCCTGAAGGGTGCCCGACCCTCTGCCCGATTCATGACACTGAAGGGGTGCCCGGCCCTCACACCCCGGTCTGGCACCTAAAAGGTGCCAGCCGTCACCTCCGGGTCATGGTGCTGGAGGGTGCCCAGCCCTCACCCCGGATCATGTCACTGAAAGGTGCACAGCTCTCACACTCGGTCTGGCACTGAAGGTGCCTGGACCTCACCACCCCTGGTCATGGTGCTGAAGCGGTGTCAGCCCTCACACCTCCAGGTCATGGTGCTGATGGGTGCCAGGCCCTCAAACCCGGGTCATGTCACTAAAGGGGTGCCCAGCCGTCACACCCAGGTCATGTCACTAAAAGGTGTCCAGCCCTCATCCAGGCCATGGTGCTCGGTGGTGCCCAGCCCTCCAGGTCATGGTGCTGAAGGGTGCCCGGCCTTCACACCCCGGTTCGCTGCAATGTAAGGTGCCCAGCCCTCACCTCCATTTCATAGCACTGAAAGGGTGCCAGCCCTCACACCCCGATTCGTGACACTGAAGGGGTGCGGACATCACCCCAATTCATGGCACTGAACAGGTGCCCGGTCTTCCACCCTTGGTCATGTCACTGAAAGGGTGCCCAGCCCTCCACCCAGGTCATGGCACTAAGGAGCCCGGCCCTCACACCCCAGTCCTTGGTGCTGAAGGGGTGCCCGGCCCTCACACCCCAGGTCATTTCACTAAAGGATGCCAGCCCTCACCCGGATCATGTCACTGAAGTGGTGCCCGTCAATCACAGGTCATGGCACTGATGGGGTGCCCGGCCCTCACACCCCTAGCCATGGCACTGAAGGTTTGCCAGGCCCTCACCCG
The DNA here is from genome assembly GCF_018991925.1 of Homarus americanus. Taxonomy (NCBI): domain Eukaryota; kingdom Metazoa; phylum Arthropoda; class Malacostraca; order Decapoda; family Nephropidae; genus Homarus; species Homarus americanus. Next base: position 14,421 of record NW_024741642.1, on the reverse strand, counting down.
TGGTCATGTACCTAAAGTGGTGCCCAGCCCTCACCCGGGTCATGTCACTGAAGGGTGCCAGGCCCTCCGGTCATGTCACTGAAGGTGCCAACCCTCACCCCGGGTCATGGCACTAAAGGGTGCCAGCCGTCACACCCGGGTCATGGTGCTGGGAGGGTGCCCAGCCTCACCCGGGGTCATGTCACTGAAGGGTGCACAGCTCTCACACTCCGGGTCATGGCACTGAAGGTGCCTGGACCTCACCCAGGTCATGGTGCTGGAGGTGCCAGCCTCAAACAGGTCATTTCACTGAAGGGGTGCCGGCCTTCACACGGTCATGTCACTAAAGGGTGTCGGCCTACATCCCAGGCCATGGTGCTCGATTGGTGCCCGGCCTCACACCCAGGTCTAGTGCTGAAGGGTGCCCGGCCCTCCACCCCGATTCATGGTACTGAAAGGTGCCGGCCCTCACCCCAGTTCAGGCACTGTGGGGTGTCCGGCCCTCCACCCCATTTCATGGCACTGAAAGGGTGCCCGGCCCTCACACCCCGGGTCATGGTCTTGATAGGGTGCCCAGCCTTCCTAGCCAGGTAATGTCACTGAAGGTGCCCAGCCTCACACCAGGTCATGTCACAGAAGGGGTGCACGGCCATGACACGGGTCATGGACCTAAAGGGTGCCCTGCCCTCACCCAGGTCATGGGGTTGAAGCGGTTCCCGGCCTCACACCCAGGGCGTGGTGCTGATGGGAGTGCCCTGACCCTCCGATTATTGGCACTGAATTCGAGGCCCCGCTTCCACCCCTTGGTCATGGTGCTGAAGGGTGCCAACCCTCACACCCGATTCGTTTTTCACTGAAGGGTGCCCGACCCTCTAGCCGATTCATGACACTGAGGGGTGCCCGGCCCTCACCCGGGTCCTTGGCACTAAGGTGCCCGGCCGTCTCCTCCGGGTCATGGTGCTGGAGGGTGCCCAGCCCTCCACACCCCGGGTCATGTCACTGAAGGGTGCCCGGCCTCACACCCGGATCATGTCACTGAAGGGTGCACAGCTCTCACCTCCGGGTCATGGCACTGAAGGTGCCTGGACCTCCACCCCTGGTCATGGTGCTGGCTGGTGCCCGGCCTCACACCTCGGGTCTGGTGCTGATGGGGTGCCGCCCTCAAACCCCAGGTCATGTCACCAAAGGGTTGCCGTCACCCAGGTCATGTCACTAAAGGGTGTCCGGCCTCACATCCCGGGCCATGGTGCTCGATTGGTGCCCAGCCTCACACCCAGGTCATGGTGCTGAGGGTGCCGCCCTTCTCACCCCAGTTCGCTGCTGTCAAAGGGGTGTCCAGCCTCACACCCCATTTCATGGCACTGAAGTGCCCAGCCTTACTGATTCGTGACACTGAAGGGGTGCCCGGACATCACACCCCGATTCATGGCACTGAACGGGTGCCCGGTCTTCACACCCTTGGTCATGTCACTGAAAGGTTGCCCAGCCCTCACACCCCGGGTCATGGCACTAAAGGGGCCAGCCCTCACACCCAGGTCGATGGTGCTGAAGGGTGCCCAGCCCTCACCCAGGTCATGTCACTAAAGGGATGCCCAGCCCTCACACCCCGGATCATGTCACTGAAGTGGTGCCGTCCATCACACCCGGTCGCACTGATGAGGTGCCCAGCCCTCAACCTGGCATGGCACTGAGAAGGTTTGCCCAGCCCTCACACCAGTGGTCATGTACCTAAAGTGGTGCCCGGCCCTCACACCCAGGTCATGTCACTGAAGGGGTGCCCAGCCCTCACACCCAGGTCATGTCACTGAAGAGTGCCCGCCCTCACACCCCAGGTCATAGCACTAAAGGTGCCCGGCCGTCACACCCCGGGTCATGGTGCTGGAGGGTGCCCAGCCCTCACCCCCCAGGTCATGTCACTGAAGGGGTGCTGGCTCTCACACTCCGGGTCATGGCACTGAAGGGGTGCCTGGACCTCACACGGGTCATGTCACTGAAGGGGGTGCCCGGCCGTCACCCTGGGTCATATCACTAAAGGGTGTCCGCCCTCACATCCCAGGCCATGGTGCTCGATTGGTGCCCGACCCTCACACCCTGGGTCATGGTGCTGAAGGGTGCCCGGACCTCACACCCCGTTTCATGGCAGTGAAAGGGTGCCCAGCCCTCACCCCCGATTCGTGACACTGAAGGGGTGCCCGGCCTCACACCCGTCATGGCACTGAGGCGGTTCGGCCCTCACACCCGGGTCATGGTGCTGATGGGGTGCCCGGCCCTCACAGATTCTTGTCACTGATTCAGACCCGGCTACCCTGGGTCATGGTGCTGAAGGGGTGCCCAGCCTTCACACCCCGGTTCACAGCATTGTGTAGGTGCCCAGCCTCCCACCCCGTTTCATGGCACTGAAGGGGTGCCTGGCCCTCACCCCGATTCATGACACTGAAGGGTGCCCGGCCCTCACACCCGGGTCATGGCACTAAAGGGTGCCAGTTCTCTACCCTGGTCATGGTCCGGAGTGCCCAGCCCTCACACCCCAGGTGATGTCACTGAAAGGGGAGCCTCGGCCCTCACACCGGGTCATGTCACTGGTGCACAGCTCTCACTCCAGGTCATGGCACTGAAGGGGTGCCTGGCCCTCACACCCAGGTCATGGTGCTGAAGCAGTGCCCAGCCCTAAACCCAGGTCATGGTGCTGATGGGATGCCCGGCCCTCACACCCTGGGTCATGTCCTGAAGGGTGCCCGCCGTACCCAGGTCATGTCACTAAAGGGTGTCCGGCCCTCACATCCCAGGCCATGGTGCTCGGTTGGTGCCCGCCCTCACCCCGGTTCATGGTGCTAAAGGGGTGCCCTGCCCTCCACCCGAATCATGGTACTGAAGGGTGCCCGGCCTCCACACCCCGGTTAGCAGCACTGTAGGGGTGCCCGGCCCTCAAGCCCCATTTAATGGCACTGAAAGGGTGCCCGCCCTCACCCCGATTCTTGACACTGAAGGGTGCCCGGCCCTCACCCAGTTCATGGCACTGAAGGGTGCCCGGCCCCCATCCCGGGTCATGGTGCTGAAGGGTTCCCCGGCCTCAAACCCCGGGTCATGTCACTGAAGGTGCCCAGCCCTCACACCAGGTCCATGTCACTGAAGGGTGCCAGCCCTCACCCCGGGTCATGGCACTAAGGGGTGCCCAGCCCTCCACCCCAAGTCATGGTGCTGGAGGTGCCAAGCTCTCACTCAGGTGTGGCACTGAAGGGTGCCTGGCCCTCACACCCAGGTCATGGTGCTAAGCGGTGCCGGCCCTCCTGGTCATGGTCTGATGGGGTGCCCGGCCGTCACACCCGGGTCATGTCACTAAAGGGTGCCAGCCCTCATCCGGTCATGTCACTAAGGTGCCCGGCCTTCACCCAGTTCATGCCACTAAGGGTGCCAGCCCTCCACCCGGGTCATAGCACTGAAGGGGTGCCTGGCCCTCCCCCGGGTCATGGTGCTGGAGGGTGTGCCTTCACACGGGTCATGTCACTTAAGGGTGCCCGGCCTCACCCCAGGTCATGTCACTGAAGGTGCAGGCCATGACAGGTCATGGACCTAAAGTGCCGCCCTCACACCCAGGGTCATGGGGTTGAAGCGGTTCCGGCCCTCACACCCCGGTCATGGTGCTGATGGGTGCCCGCCTTCACACCCCGGTCATGTCACTAAGGGGTTCGGCCCTCACCCCAGGTCATGTCACTGAGGGGTGCACAGCCATGACACCCAGGTCATGGTGCTGAAGGGTGCCAGCCCTCACACCCAGGTCATGTCACTAAAGGGATGCCCGGCCCTCACACCCCGGTCATGTCACTGAAGTGGTGCCCGTGCCTCACACCCGGGTCATGGCACTGATGGGGTGGCCCTCACACCCCTGCTGCCTTGGCACTGAAGGTTTGCCAGGCCCTCACACCCCTGGTCATGTACCTAAAGTGGTGCCCGTGCCTCACACCCCGGTCATGGCACTGATGAGGTGCCCGCCCTCACACCCCTGGCCATGGCACTCAGGTTGCCAGGCCCTCACACCCTGGTCATGTACCTAAAGTGGTGCCCGGCCCTCACACTCGATTCATGGCACTGGACAGGTGCCGGTCTTCACACCCTTGGTCATGTCACTGAAAGGGTGGCCAGCCCTCACCCCCGGGTCATGGCACTGAAGGGGGCCAGCCCTCACACCCCAGGTCATGGTGCTGAAGGGTGCCCGGCCCTCTACACCCGGGTCATGTCACTAAGGGATGCCCGGCCTCACCCCGGGTCATGTCACTGAAGTGGTGCCCGTGCCTCACAGGTCATGGCACTGATGAGGTGCCCGGCCTCCACACCCCTGGCCATGGCACTGAAGGTTTGCCAGGCCCTCACACCTCTGGTCATGTACCTAAAGTGGTGCCCAGCCCTCACACCCGGGTCTGCATAAGGGTGCCGGCCCTCACCCGTCATGTCACTGAAAGGTGCCCGGCCCTCACACCCCGGTCATGTCACTGAAGGGTGCCAGCCCCCTCTACCCGGGTCATGTCCTGAAGAGGTGCCCGCCCTCACACCCCAGGTCATGGCACTAAGGGGTGCCCGGCCGTCACCCAGGTCATGGTGCTGGAGGTGCCCAGCCCCACCCAGGTCATGTCACTGAAAGGGTGCCCGGCCTCACACCCCGGTTCATGTCACTGAAGGGGTGCACAGCTCTCCCACTCGGGTCTGGACCTGAAGCGGTGCCCACCCTCACACCCCGGGTCATGGTGCTGATGGGGTGCCCGCCCTCACACCAGGTCATGTCACTGAAGGTGCCGGCCGTCAACCCCAGGTCATGTCACTAAAGGGTGTCAGCCCTCACATCCCGGGCCAGTGCTCTATTGGTGCCCGGCCCTCCACCCTGGGTCATAGTGTTGAAGGGTGCCCGGCCCTCACACCTCGTTTCTGTGCACTGAGAGGGTGCCCAGCCCTCACCCCGATTCATGACACTGAAGGGTGCCCCCTCACACCCAGGTCAAGGCACTAAGGGGTGCCAGTAATCTACACCTCAGGTCATGGTCTGGAGGGTGCCCAGCCTCACACCGGGTGATGTCACTGAAAAGGGTGCCCGGCCCTCACCCGGGTCATGTCACTGAAGGGGTGCTCAGCTCTCACACTCAGGGGTCATAGCACTGAAGGGGTGCCTGGCCCTCACACCAGGTCATGGTGCTGAAGCAGTGCCGGGCCCTAAACCCGGTCATGGTGCTGATGGGGTGCCCGGCCCTCACCCGGGTCATGTCACTGAAGGGTGCCCAGCCGTCACACGGGTCATGTCACTAAAGGGTCGGCCCTCATCCCAGGCCATGGTGCTCGATTGTGCCAGGCCCTCCACCGATTTCATGGTGCTGAAGGTGCCCTGCCCTCACCCAGATTCATGGTACTGAAGGGGTGCGGCCTCACACCCGGTTACTTGGCACTGTGGGGTGCCCGGCCCTCACACCCCATTTCAGCACTGAAGGGTGCCGGCCCTCACACCCCGATTCTTGACATGCGAAAGGTGCCGGCCCTCACACCCCGGGTCATGGCACTGAAGGGGTGCCAGCCTACATCCCGGGTCATGGTGCTGAAGGGTGCCCGGCCTCACACCCCAGGTCTTGATCACTGTGCCCGGCCCTCACACCCCGGGTCATGTCACTGAAGGGTGCCCAGCTCTCCACCTCCGGGTCAGCACTGAAGGGGTGCCCGGCCCTCACCCCGGGTCGTCACTGAAGGGGTGCCCGGAACTCACACCCCAGGTCATGGCACTAAAGGGTGCCCGCCCTCACCCCAAGTCATGAGTGCTGGAGGGGTGCAGCTCTCACACTCAGGTCATGGCACTGAAGGGTGCCCAGCCTCCACCCGGTCATGTGTGCTGGCGGTGCCCGGCCCCTCACACCCCGGGTCATGGTCTTGATGGGGTGCCAGCCCTCACACCCAGGTCATGTCACTGAAGGGGTGCCCAGCCGTCACCGTGTCATGTCACTGAAGGGGTGCCCGGCCCTCACACCCCGGGTCATGTCACTGAGGTGCCCGGCCTTCACACCCAGTTCAAGCCACTAAAGGGTGCCCGGCCCTCACACCCCGGGTCATGGCTGAAGGGGTGCCTGGCCCCCCCACCCCGGGTCTATGGTGCTGGAGAGGGTGCCCGGCCTTCACACCCCAGGTCATGTCACTTAAGGGGTGCCCGGCCCTCACAGATATGTCACTGAAGGGTGCCTGGCCATGTTTCCCAGGTCATGGGACCTATAGGGTGCCAGCCCTCACACCCAGGGTCATGGGGTTAAGCAGTTCCCGGCCCTCACACCCGGGTCGTGGTGCTGATGGGGTGCAGCCCTCACCCCGGATTGTGGCACTGAGTGAGTCGGCCTAACACCCTGGGTCATCAGTGCTGAAGGGTGCCAGCCCTCACCCGATTCATTTCACTGAAGGGGTGCCCGAGCCTCACCCCAGGTCATGTGAAGGGGGTGCCCAGCCTCACACCCAGTTCGCATCACTGTAGGGGTGCCGGCCCTCACACCCCGTTCATGGCACTGAAAGGTGCCCGACCCTCACACCCGATTCATGACACTGAAGAGGTGCCAGCCCTCACCCCAGGTCATGGCACTAAAAGGTGCCCGGCCGTCACCCCGGGTCATAGTGCTGGAGGGGTGCCGCCCTCACCCAGGTCATGTCACTGAAAGGGTGCCCGGCCCTCACACCCAGGTCATGTCACTAAAGGGGTGCACAGCTCTCACACTCGGGTCATGGCACTGAAGGGGTGCCTGGACCTCACCCGGGTCATGGTGTTGAAGCGGTGCCAGCCCTCAAACCCCGGGTCATGTGTCACTGAAGGGGTGCCGGCCATCACACCCGGGTCATGTCACTAAAGATGGTGTCGGCCCCTCACATCCGGGTGTAGTGCTGAATGGGTGCCAGCCCTCACCCAGTTCGCAGCAATGTAGGGTGCCCAGCCCTCACACCCATTTCATGGCACTAAAGGGTGCCCGGCCTCACCGGGTCAGCACTGAAGGGCCAGCCCTCACACCGGGTCAGAGTTACTGAAGTGGTGCCCGTCCCTCACACCCGATCATGGCACTGAAGAGGTGCCCGGCCTCCTCCACCCTGGTCATGGCACTGAAGGTTTGCCAGGCCCTCCACCCCCTGGTCATGTACCTAAAGTGGTGCCCGGCCCTAACACCCCGGGTCATAGCACTAAGGGGTGCCCGGCCCTCACACCCGAGTCATGGTGCTGGAGGTGCCTGGCCATCACACCGGTCATGACACTGAAGGGGTGCCCTGCCCTCACACCCCAGGTCATGTCAGTGAAGGGGTGCAGCCCCACCTCACCCCGGTTCATGTCACTGAAGGAGTGCCCGGCCCTCATCCCAGGTCATAGCACTAAGGGTGCCCGGCCGTCACCCGGGTCATGGTGCTGGAGGTGCCCGGCCCTCACCACCTGGATCATGTCACTGAAGGGTGCCCGACCCTCACCCCGGGTCATGTCACTGAAGGGGTGCACAGTTCTCAACTCCTGGTCATGGCACTGAAGGGGTGCCTGGCCCTCACACCCCGGGCGATGGTGATTGGTGCCGGCCCTCACACCCCAGGTCATGTCACTGAAGGGGTGCACAGTTCTCACACTCCTGGTCATGGCACTGAAGGGTGCCAAGCCCTCACACCCCAGGCGATGGTGCTGAAGTTTGCCCGGCCCTCACACCCCTGGTCATGTGCTGGGGAAGTTGGTGCTCGGACCTCACACCTGATTCATGGCACTGAAAGGGTGACCGGCCGTTACACCCCGGGCCATGGTGCTGGAGGGATGTCAGGCCCTGACACACCTGGGTCATGACACTGAAGGGTGCCAGCCCTCCACCCCAGGCCATAATTGCTGGAGGTGCCCGTTCCTCCTCCCGGGTCATGTCACTGAAAGGGTGCCCGGCCCTCGCCTCAGGGGTCATGTCACTGAAAGAGGTGCCCAGCTCTCACACTCCAGGTCATGGAACTGAAGGGGTGCCTGGCCCTCACACCCGGTCATGGTGCTGAAGGGGTGCCCGGCCCTCTCACCCCGAGGTCATGTGAGTGCCAGCCCTCACACCCCGTTTCCTAACACTGTAGGTGCCATGCCCCACACCCCGTTTCATGTCACTTATGGGGTGCCCGGCCTCACACCCAGGTAATGGTGCTGTCAAGGGGTGCCCGGCCTGATACCCCAGGTCATGTGAAGGAGTGCCCTGCCCTCACACCCTGGTTCAGCACTGTATGGGTGCCCAGCACTCACCTCCGTTTCATAGCACAAGGGTGCCAGCCCTCACACCAGGTTCATGACACTGAAGGTGCCCGGCCCTCACCCCCGGGTCATGTCACTGAAGGGGTGCCAGCCCTCACACCCAGGTCATAGCACTGAAGGGGCCCAGCCCTCACATCGGGTCATGGAGCATGAGAGGGGTGCCGGACCCTCACACCCCAGGTCTTGATGCTGAAGGATGCCCGTCCCTCACCCCGGGTCATGACACTGGGGTGCCTCATCGGGTGTGGTGCTGGAGGGGTGCCCGGCCTCCACACACCCGGGTCATGTCACTGAAGGGTGCACAGCCCTCACACCCTGGGTCATGTCATGAAAGGGTGCCAGCCCTCACACCCCGGTTCATGTCACTGAAGGGGTGCACAGCAGACTTCCAGGTCATGGACCTAAGGGGTGCCAGCCCTCATCCCAGGGTCATGGGGTTGAGCGTTTCCCGGCCCTCACACAACGGGTCATGGTGCTGATGGGGTGCCCGGCCTCACACCCCGATTCTTGGCATTGAAGGGGTGCCGACCCTCACGCCAGGTCATGTGAAGGGTGTGTCAGCCCTCCTCACACCCAGTTCACAGCACTGTAGGGGTGCCCAGCCCTCACACCCCGTTTCCTGGCACTGAAAGGGTGACCGGCCCTCCTCTGGGTCATGTCACTGAAGGGGTGCACAGTTCTCACACTCCCTGGTCATGGCATTGAAGGGGTGCCTGGCCCTCACACCCCGGGCGATGGTGCTGGATTGGTGCCCAGCCACCCCGGGTCATGGTTCTGAAGGTGCCCGCCCTCACACCCCAGTTCGCAGCACAGTAGGGGTGCCCGGCCCACACACCCCGTTTCATGGCACTGAAAGGTGCCCGGCCTCCACCCCGATTCGTGACACTGAAGGGGTGCCCGCCCTCACCCCAGGTCAGCACTGAAGGGTGCCCAGCCCTCACAGGTCAGGGTTGTGGAGGGTGCCCAGCCCTCACACCCCGGGTCAAGTCACTGAAAGGTGCCCGCCCTCACACCAGGACATGTCACTGAGGGTGCCCAGCTCTCACACTCCGGGTCATGATACTGAAGGGTGCCTGGCCCTCACACCCCGGGTGATGGTGCTGAAGGAGTGCCGGCCCTTACCCCGGGTCATGTGAAGGTGTCCCTTACACCCAGTTCATAACACTGTAGGGTGCCCTGCCCCCACCCCGTTTCATGTCACTGAGGAGTGCCCGGCCTAAAACCCCGGTTCATGTCACTTATGGGGTGCCCGGCCTCACACTCCGGTCATGGTGCTGGAGGTGCCCGTACTCCAGGTCATGTGAAGGGTTCCAGCCACCCAGGTTCATGACACAAAGGAACCCGGCCCTCTCACCCCAGGTCATGTCACTGAAGGGGTGTCAGCCCTAACACCCGGGTCGCCACCTGAGGGGGCCCGCTCTCACACCCCGGGTCATGGCACTGAAGGGTGCCAGGCCTCACCCCAGGTCATAGTGCTGAAGGTGCGGCCCTCACACCCCAGGTCATGTCACTAAAGGGGTGCCCGGCCCTCACCCTGGGTCATGTCACTGAAGGGGTGTCCGGCCTCACATCCCGGGCCATGGTGCTGGATTGGTGCCCGGCCTCACACCACAGGTCATGGTGCTGAAGCAGTGACCGGCCATCACCCCAGGCCATGGTGTGCTGGAGGGTGTCAGGCCTGAGCACACCTGGGTCATGTTACTGAAGGGTGCCCGGCCTCCACACCCCAGGCCATAGTGCTGGAGGGTGCCCGTTCCTCCTCCCCGGGTCATGTCACTGAAAGGGTGCCCGGCCCTCATACTCGGGTCATGTCACTGAAGAGGTGCCCAGCTCTCTACCTCCGGGTCATGGCACTGAAGGGTGCCTGCCCTCACACCCCAGGGTCATGGTGTTGAAGGGTGCCAGCCTTACCCAGGTCATGTGAAGGGGTGCCAGCCCTCACCGTTCCCTAACACTGTAGGGGTGCCATGCCCCCACACCCCGTTTCATAGCACTGAAGGTGCCCGACCCTGCTACCCAGTTCATGGCACTGAAGGTGCCGGCCTAACACCCCGGTTCATGTCACTTATGGGGTGCCCGGCCTCACACCCCGGTAAGGCTGTAGGGGTGCAGCCCTGTTTTTCCCAGGTCATGTGAGGGGTGCCCGGCCACCCTGGTTCAAAGCACCGTATGGGTGCCCGGCACTCCACACTCCGTTTCATGGCATAAGGGGTGCCGGCCCTCACCCAGGTTCATGACACTGAAAGAGTGCCCGCCTCACACCCAGGTCATGTCACTGAAGGGTGCCCGCCCTCCTAACCAGGTCATGGCACTGAAGGGGCCAGCCTCACATCCCGGGTCATGGCAATGAAGGGGTTCGGGCCCTCACACCCCAGGTCTTGGTGCTGAAGGATGCGTCCCTCACACCCAGGTCATGACACTGAAAGGGGTGCGTGGCCCTCACACGTCGCATGGTGCTGGAGGGTGCCCGGTCCTCCACACCCGGGTCATGTCACTGAAGGGGTGCCTGGCCCTCACACCACTCACTTCCTTGCTGAGGTGCAGCCCTCTGGATCCTTGGGCACTGGAAGTGACCCTGCAGAGGTCATGTCACTGAAAGTGTCAGCCCTCATGAGGTCATGTGCTGAAGGTGTGTCCTCACCTCCGGGTCATGGCACTGGAAGGGTGCTGGCCCCTTTTAGTCATGGTGCTGGAGCAGGTGCCTCACCTGGGTCATTTGGAGGGTGCCTCCACCCCAGTTCATAACACTGGGGTGCCACCCCGTTCTGGCACTGATGGGTGTGGCCTCACACAGGCCATGGGGCTGGAGGTTCCCAGCCCTCACACAGGGTCCATATCTGAAAGTGCCCTCACCCCCGGGCCATGGTGTGGAGAGGGGTGCAACCCTCACATACTGGTCATGGAATGAAGGTGCCTCCACTGGTCCTGTCTGAAAGGTGCCCAGTCTTACCAACCAGGTCATGTCACAGAGGGTGCAGCCTCACAGGTCATGGCACTGGAAGGAGCCAGCCCCTATGCAGAGTCATAGCTGGAAGGTGCCAGCCCTCTGCCAAAGTCATATCCCTAAAAATTTTGACCTCTTTTTGAGTCATATCACAGTGGTGCTGGCCTCCACCCCGGGTCCTTGGCAGTAGAGGTGCCCGGCCTCACCCCTGTGCCACTTTGGTTGCACACCCCCTAGTCATGTCTCGTGGTGCAGCCCTCACTTTGGGTCATGTTACAAAAAGGGCTGGCCCCTCCCCAGGTCATGTCACTGAAGTGGTGCAGGCCATCACCCCAGGTGCTGGCACTGAAGGTTTGCCAGCCTCCTGGTCATGTCCTCGGTGGTGCCAGCAATGCTGAGGTCCACTGTGCAGGGTGCGGCCTCCCACCCCAGGTCCCCTTGCTGAAGGTTTGCCCCAGCCCTCTGCCTGGTCATCCACCTAAAGTGGTGCCCAGCAATCACACACCCAGGTCCTGTGCTAAAGGGCGCCAGCCCTCATACCCCTGGTCGCCAGGCACTGGAGGTGCAGCCACCTGATCTGTCCATCACTGAAGGTGCCCGCCCTCCCACCCCCCGTTCACTTGGCACTAAGGCGGCCCAGCCTCAGCCAACTCCCATGGCACTGAAGGGTGCAGCCTCACCCACCTAGGGTCATGGCACTGAGCAGTGTGGCGTCCCCAGGCCATGGTGTGAGGTGTCCAGCTGCAGTTCTTGGCCTGAAGGTGCCCTCCCACCCATTTCAGTGCTGGAGGGTGGCCCTCTTACCCCAGGCCATGGTGCTGGAGAAGTGCCAGCTAAACACTCCCAGTCCCTTGGAGGCTGGGGGGCCCGGCCCTCACACCCCGGGTCATGGTGCTGGAGGGGCCTCCCCAGGTCATGGCACTAATGGGTGCCGGCCCTCACACCCCGAGTCATGGTGCTGAAGGGGTGCCCAGCCCTCCCCCGGGTCATGTGAAGGGTGCCCGGCCCTCACACCCCGAGGTCATGTGAGAGGGTGCCCGGCCCTCACACCGGGTCATGTGAGAAGGGGTGCCCAGCCCTCACACCCAGGGTCATATGAAGGGGTGCCGGCCCTCACACCCCGGGTCATGTGAAGGGGTGCCCAGCCCTCACACCCGGTTCATGGCACTGAAGGGGTGCCCGGCCCTCACACCCCAGTTCATGGCAATGAGCAGGGTGCCCGGCCCTCACACTCCGGTTCATAGTACTAAGGGGTCCCAGCCCTCACACCCAGGCTCATGTCACTAAAGGGTAACCAGCCCTCACACACGGGTCATGGCACTGAAGGGGTGCCGGCCCTCACACCCCGGGTCATGGCACTGATGGGTGCCCAACCCTCACACCCGGGTCATGTGAAGTGGTGCCCAGCCCACACCCCAGGTTCACATCACTGTAGGGGTGCCCGGCCTTCACACCCCGTTTCATGGCACTGAAAGGGTGCCCGGCCTCACCCCAGTTCATGGCACTGATGCGTGCCAGCCCTCACCCGAGTCATGGTGCTGTGAAAGAGTGCCCAGCCCCCTCCACCCGGGTCATGAAGGGGTGCCCGGCCCCACCCAGGGTCATGTAAAGGGGTGCACGGCTTTCACACCCAGGGTCATGTGAAGGGGTGCCCGGCCCACACCCAGGGTCATGTAAGGGGGTGCAGCACCACACCCGGGTCATGTGAAGGGTGCTTGACACACCCAGAGTCATGTAAAGGGGTGCCTGACTTTCACACCCCGGATCACAGCACTGTAGGGTGCCCGGGATATCACACCCGTTTCATGGTACTGAAGATTGCCCGGCCCTCACACCCCTGTTCATGGCACTGAAGGGGTGCCCGGCAAACCCCGGGTCATGTCACTGAAGGAGTGACGGCCTCAAACAGGTTCATGGCACTGAAGGGGGTGCCAGCCTCACACCCTGGGGCATGGTGCTGGAGGGGTGACCCGGCCCTCACACACCCGGGTCATGTCACTGAAGGGTTCCTGGGCGTACACCCTGGGTCATGTCACTGAATGGGTGTCCGGCCCTCACACCCCAGGCCATGGTGCTGAAGGTGCTCAGCACTCCACCCCGTTTCATGGCACTGAAGGGGTGCCCGGCCGCCACACCAAGGGTCATGAAGAGTGCCTGGCCCTCACACCCCGGTTCATAACTTGCTGTATGGGTGCCCTGCCTCACACCCCGTTTCATGGCGGCACTGAAGGGGGTGCCCAGCCCTCCACACCCAGTTGGTTCATGGCACTGATGGGGTTCCCGGCCCTCACACCCCGGGTCATGGTGCTGGAGGTTGCGCGGCCCTGACACCGGGTCATGTGAAGGGGTGCCAGCCCTACCTGGTTCAAGGCACTGTATGGGTGCCCACGGCACGCATTTGCCGCTTAGGGAGTGCCCGGCCCTCTACCCTGGTTTCATGACACTGAAAGGGTGCCCGTACCACTTTGGGTCATGTCATTAAAAAGCATGCAGGGCCTAACACCAGGTCATGGCACTGAAGGGAGCCGGACCTCACACCGGGTCATGGCATAATTAAGGTCTGCGGCCTCCACACCCGTTGATGGCACTGATGGGGTGCAGGGCCTTGACACTGAGTCATGTGGTGCTGAAGGGGTGACCGTCCCTCACACCCCGGGTCATATGAAGGGGTCCAGCCCTCACACCCGGGTCATATGAAGGGGTGTCAGCCCTCACACCCAGGGTCATATGAAGGGGTGCCCGGCCCTCACACGGGTCATGACATTGAAAGAGGTGCCCGGCCTCACACTGCCCAGGTCATGTCCACTGAAAGGGTGCCCAGGCCTCACCCGGGACATGGCACTGAAGGGGTGCCGGCCCTCACACCCCGATTCATGGCACTGTGAAATCAAACCAGGCTCTCACACCCGATTCATGGCACTGAAATCAGGCAAACCCCCAAAACCCCAGGTCATGGTGCTGAAGGGGGTGCCCGGCCCTCACACCCCGATTCATGGCACTGAAGGGGTGCCCATCCATCACCCAGCGTCTCATGTGAGGGGTGCCGGGCCTATTTGGTGCACTGTAGGTGCCAGCCCTCACACCCCGGGGCATGGTGCTCAGACGCGTGCCCGGCCCGGCCCTCACACCCCGGGTTTATATCACTGAAGGTCTGCCGTTCGTCACAGCCAGGTCTTGTCACTGACTGGGTGTCCGGCACTCACACCCCGGGTCATGGTGCTGGAGGGGTGCGGTCCCTCAT
>NW_024741641.1:0-15925 GCF_018991925.1 Homarus americanus | reverse complement strand
TTTCTATAATTTACCCTTAACCATACTTAACCTAAGCATTAACAGTATATACATATTTATACAACATACAATAATTTGAAGCAAGGTGGAGGTGGGGAGGCAATATAAGATTACAAATACTTAAGTGCGGAGCTGAGATGGCTGACGAGTAAGGCTGAGTATTGTAGAAGACGGTAGGTAGTCACTGTGCCGTAGGTTTCCAGGATAGGTGATCCTGTGGTCACTTCCCAGAGTGAACTGAACTCTCATCGAACTAGAGCTGATGAGGAAGACTTTGAGAAGGTGACGCAACAACCAGGATATGGAGAAGGGAAACCCCGGAGTGGTAACTAAGAGTAGTCATACTCGGGTTTCGTCCCTAGATGGCGTTGCTTGTGGTGCTGGGTAGGTAGATCAGGACAATAGATGGCGTGGTTCGTAGTGCTGGGTAGGTAGATCATGACAATTGGTGGCGGGGTTCGTAACACACCCCCCCTCCAAAGACCTCCATAGCGCGGGCGTGAAGGAGGTGATCACCTGGTGCGTCTGGAGAGTAGCTGTTGCAGTTCCACTGGAGCTCGGGATAAGGAGTCCGCAATCAGGTTGTCCACCCCCTTTATGTGCCGGACTTGTAGATTATAGGGCTGGGTGAGGAGAGCCAAGTGGAGGATTCGCTGGTTGGAGGTCTTGTTGGTTTGGATGAACGTCAGTGGGTTATGGTCGGTGAAGACTAGGGTTGTTTGTGGGCAAGACTGAAGGTAACATTCAAACTTCTTTTTTGCCAACACCAGAGCCAGGGCTTCTTTCTCTATGGTGGAGTAGTTGGTCTGATGTTTTTTCAACTTGGCGGAGTAGTATGCCACAGGCTGAAGGACATCAGTGGTTGGGTCGGGTTGTAGGAACACAGCCCCCACTCCAACAATGCTAGCGTCGATTTGCAGATGGAAGGGCAAGGTGTAGTCAAGGGGGTGGACTACAGGCTTGGAGGCAAGGAAGGCTTTGAGGTGGTGGAAAGACTGGTCGCACCTCTCGTTCCAGATGTAAGGGACCACAGAACTGGTAAGGTCTGTGAGGGGTCCAGCCACGCTGGAGAAGTTACTGCAGAACCGAAGGTAGTAGCCGCACATCCCCAGGAAGCGCATGAGTTCCTTCCTCGTCCTTGGAGTGGGGAAGGACAAGATGGCTTTAACGTTTGCGTCCTTGGGTCTGACCATACAATGGCCAACGATATGTCCCAGGTAAGTCACTGAGGCCAGCAAAAACGCAGACCTTAGCCAGGTTTATGGTGAATTCAGTCTCTTGCAGTCGTGCGAACAGTATCTCCAAACGCACCAGATGTTCGTCCCAGCCATCCGACACCACCACCAGGTCATCCAGGTAGACGAACGTCCCACCTAGGTCCTGAATCAGGTAATTGATGGCCCTCTGGAACGTGGCCGGAGCATTAGAAAAGCCAAACGCCATAACCAAATATTGAAAAAGACCAAATGGAGTTATAAATGCTGAGATTATTTTTGCCCTATCCGTGAGTCCCACTTGATAATATCCTTTCAATAAGTCCACCATACTGATAAATTTGGCACAGCCTATGCTGTCCATTATATCTTCAATCAAAGGTAAAGGGTAGGAGACTGAGACAGTGACTTTAGGAAATGTTGATAATAACTTAGTGAGATCTTTTGCTTGAGATGGATTCAGAACAGAAAAATACTCATCCAAGTTGTTGAGTATGTGACTGTTAGCAGGGTTTTCTTTAGGTAGAGGGAAGTCTAAATTCTCCAATAGGTCCATATCATCTGTCTCCGGCTCCGGCCCTGACAAAACCGTATGTAATACAGGTAGGCTTATAGCCTCTGGGATGTCTTCCTCTGACTGCCTGGAATGGTAAAGTTTCATGAGATTAATGTGAACAAGTTGTGAATCTTTTCTGCGATCAGGAGTATGGACTATATAGTTGAGGGAAGATAGTTTATTAGCATTGATTTGAAAGTTTTGATGGAACCGTTCCAAGCAACCTTGGGACGGTGGGTGGTAAGCCGAAGATGTACAATGGTCCACACTGAGGTCTTTCATCACCTGTTTGAACACAGATGGATCAGATTGTTGGGCTTTAATGAGCTCATCCTTACTAATAGTCTTATTGTACAGATCTTCTGTGGGTAGGAAGATATTGGAGGTGGTTTTAGATGAAGAGGGCCCATTACACACATTCTGTGACCGGGTGACAGCACAAGATGGGAAAAGGTGAGGAATAGTTTCTTCAAGGTCAGTGGTGGAGTTGACAGGTAAGAGAGAGTCGACTGTCTTTATGTTGGGAACCACTAGATCTCCTACCAAAGTCATTACCCAATAATAAATGAATGCCGCTCACAGGCATTGAATCTTTCCTAATGGCTACTTGCACTTCCCCAGTAATCAAGGGACATTGGAGGTGCACTTTAGCTAAGGGATAGGAAGAATAGGACGAGAGATCTGAAATTAGAACACTCATTAGTAAATGCGGTAGATATATCAGGAATGACGTTAAACAGGAGGATAGATTGTGCTGCGCCCGTATCACGTAGTATACGAATAGGGAAAGAACGAGACCCCTCTATGATTGAAATTTTTCTCTCATAGGTGAATGAAGAGAAGAGATCCTGATGGGGCCTTTCCACATTGGTGGTTGCTATTGGTTTGGATTTGGGATCCAGGAAACTACTTTTAGCAGTTCGACACTTTGGGTGTTTACAAGACTGGATCGTATGGCCTGGTTTTTTACAGCAAGAACAATAAAACTTGGTTGCATCAGGGGGGGTAGGTGTGGGACCTTTCGACCTACCACTCACGTCCCCAAGGTTATCATCAGAGGAGGACCTAACATGCCGGAAAGTACCACGTTCCCTACGGCACAGTGACTCCACCAGCAAGGCGTACTCATCAGCCAGCTCAGCCGCACGTCCTAAATTAACCTCTCCACGCTCCTCCACATGCTTCAAAATGTGAAATGGTATCTTGCTCTTCCACTCCTCCAGGACTACCAAGTTTAACAAATCCTGAGGTGGCCATTGTTAAGAAAACCTAGATAAATTAACTAATGGTCAAAAGATAAGATAAGTGGATTACCCTAGAAAATATCACGGCAGTGGATAACCAGAAAGTCCCGGAAACTACCCAAGTTATACCTCGGGAAATTACACTCATGAATATTGTTCTTCTGATAAGATCCATAGATATGGATAAGAGACTTGAAAGAGGAAGGGCGTATTACGGCATTAATATAAAGATCCGGATTAACAACCCTTAGATACTTGAAAGAGGAAGGGCGTATTACGGCATTAATATAAAGATCAGGATTAACAACCCTGAGATACTTGAAACAGGAAGGGCGTATTACGGCATTAATATAAAGATCTGGATTAACAACCCTTGGATACTTGAAACATGATTGGCGTATTACGGCATTAATATAAAGATCAGGATTAACAACCCTTAGATACTTGAAACAGGAAGGGCGTATTACGGTATTTATATAAAAATCCGGATTAACAACCCTTAGATACTTGAAAGAGGAAGGGCGTATTACGGCATTTATATAAAGATCTGGATTAAGAACCCTGAGATACTTGAAACAGGAAGAGCGTATTACGGCATTTATATAAAGATCCGGATTAACAACCCGTGAGTAAACAGGAAGGGCGTATTACGGCATTTATATAAAGATCCGGACTAACAACCCTTAGATACTTGAAAGAGGAAGGGCGTATTACGGCATTAATATAAAGATCCGGATTAACAACCCTGAGACACTTGAAACAGGAAGGGCGTATTACGGCATTTATATAAAGATCCGGATTAACAACCCTGAGATACCTGAAACAGGAAGGGCGTATTACGGCATTAATATAAAGATCCGGATTAACAACCCTTGGATACTTGAAACAGTATGGGCGTATTACGGCATTAATATAAAGATCCGGATTAACAACCCTTAGATACTTAAAAGAGGAAAGGCGTATTACGGCATTTATATAAAGATCCGGATTAACAACCCTGAGATACTTGAAACAGGAAGGGCGTATTACGGCATTTATATAAAGATCCCGATTATCCCCTTCCTGTTTCAAGTATCTCAGGGTTGTTAATCCGGATCTTTATATAAATGCCGTAATACGCCCTTCCTCTTTCAAGTATCTAAGGGTCCTGTCACGGTCGCCATTTGTTACGAGTTGGGGATTTAGAATATAGTTAAAAGTCTACCCAGATCCCAACAGGTAACAAAAAAACAAAAACAAAGACAATCGGAGTATAAAAGGGTAGACAAAGGATGCGACTTTTTGTTGTGTATAATAAAGTACCATAAATTCCTTAACAAAATATTCAGCTTTCTATAATTTACCCTTAACCATACTTAACCTAAACATTAACAGTATATACATATTTATAGAACATACAATAATTTGAAGTAAGGTGGAGGTGGGGGAGGCAATACAAGATTACAAATACTTAAGTGCGGAGCTGGATTGGCTGACGAGTAAGGCTGAGTATGGTAGAAGACGGTAGGTAGTCACTGTGCTGTAGGTTTCCAGGATAGGTGATCCTGTGGTCACTTCCCAGAGTGAACTGAACTCTCATCGAACTGGAGCTGACGAAGAAGACTTTGAGGAGGTGACGCAACAACCAGGATATGGAGAAGGGAAACCCCGGAGTGGTAACTAAGAGTAGTCATACTCGGGTTTCGTCCCTAGATGGCGTTGCTCGTGGTGCTGGGTAGGTAGATCAGGACAATAGATGGCGTGGTTCGTAATGCTGGGTAGGTAGATCATGACAATTGGTGGCGGGGTTCGTAACACCAATTATCACTAAACTGGTTAGATCTGGATAACTGTGTGCAGGTGTGGTCCTGCCCAGGTGTCTTGGTTAGGTGAGGTTGTAGGTCACCCGGCTAACTCACGTCATTAGCGGGCGAGGTCAAGTCCCTAGGGTCGACCTGAGGTGTGTCAACCCGGAATGTGGTGGTACCACAAGGTCTGTAGTGTACTTGCTGTTATATGTGATATAATTCTTTGCTGTAAGCTTTGGTCTGACAATCAATCATTACATATGTATAAAACTGACATCATAGAATAACTTAGTGAGGCGATAAAAGAGCCAAGTAGGGCAAGAAACAAAGAACGACAGGAAACTGTACAACAAAATAAAATATCTGTAAATGGAGTTCTAGAAGGGGCCATATACAGAACTACCAGTCACCCAGACAGTGCATTAAATTAGAGCCTCCGTTGAATAATTCTGATAATCCCAAAGAGAGAAAACAGTACATTAAAGAGTCATGATACAGAGGACGACGGCCAGTGTCAACAGTGAGGTGAACAATATTGAGCTGAAATATTTTATCCCAAAGACTAAACTACTGTGAACTCCATTACGTGATTCTGACCAAGGCCATGACACTGTGCTTACTAGAAATTTGAACACTTATTGTTAAATTCACACCTAATGTACCTAATCATAAATGTTATAATTTAGGGACTGTTACTATATGTCTAATGTATGTTAAGAAATCATTACCATAATTATGTTTATGGAGCAACATTGACCGGTGTGTTGACGGCGTCCCTCATCTTATGCCTGATCATAAACCAGTTAGAACCGCTACATGCAACTAACTTCACCCCACCTGGTACTAAACTTAACAGAACAGGTTAACAGATTTACTTTGGACTGGTACAAAGAGCTTAAGCGTGATAGTTTACAAAGCTTTAATGTTGATCTCTTTGTCAACATTTTCCAGAAGTAATTAATTAACCAGAGAGAGAACCCAAAACTGAATAAATTTATGCAACAGGTAAATGGGAACAAACTACTCGAAAAAAAGTGAAAGAGGGTCCCATATCAATACTCTTTTAAAAGTTTCTTGTGTATAAAGTTCTACAAAATGTTTGAGAACGTAGGTAAATAATTTCAATCAACACTTCATATTGTGCAAAGTCTAGAGAGGCATTAAGACATTGGTTAGGTTAGGTTAGCTGTAAAAATAAAACGAATAGATAAAACTGTGAACTCACATCTCTAGTTACAACATGTTACCACCTGACCCTCGAGAGACTTTTCACATAAATTATGTGGAGAAAGAAATCTTACTAACTTCATACTAGTTAAGTAACACGCTGATGTGATATTCCATTTACAGTCGTGGGAGGTTGAAGCTGCTCTCAACCTGTTGTTTGAAACTTCAACTTGACCAGTGAAGGAATTAGGATTATGAAGTTTGGCCTTTCTTGAGACAACTAGATATTTACACAGAGACAATCTCACCATAACTGTCCAAGGTACCTGTTCAGACCACCAGTACTAGTGAAGGTGGGTATATCATGACCCAAACCACCAGTACGAGTGAATTTGGGTACATCATGACCCAGACCACCAGTACTAGTGAAGGTGGGTACATCAAAACTAGCCACCAGGCACTGATGAAGGTCCAATTACTATCATAGCTGAACCACCAAAGTACTAGGCGAGAGGTGCGTTACATCGCTGACCCAGACCACCAGTACTAGTGAAGGTGGGTACATCATGACCCAGACCGCCAGTACTAGTGAAGGTGGGTACATCATGACCCAGACCACCAGTACTAGTGAAGGTGGGTACATCATGACCCAGACCACCAGTACTAGTGAAGAGTATACATCATGTGACATTAGTTGAAGAGGGTACAACACACAGGTATGTGCTTATATATCCAACACCTGACACTGACCATCATAGGCAGTCACGACCTGTATGATTTATACAACGACCACAACATCGACCTAAGCAACGACCACAACATCGACCTAAGCAACTATCTCAACATCGATCTAAGCAATGACCACAACATCGACCTTAGCAACGACCACAACATCGACCAAAACAACGACCACAACATCGACCTAAATAACGATCACAACATTGACCTAAATAACGACCACAACTTCGATCTAAGCAACGATCACAACATCGACCTAAACAATGACCACAACATCGACCTTAGTAACGACCACAACATCGACCAAAATCACGACCACAACATCGACCAAAACAACGACTACAACATCGACCTAAATAACGAACACAACATCGACCTAAATAACAACTACAACTTCGACCTAAAGAACGACCATAACTTCGACCTAAATAACAAACACAACTTCGACCTTAACAACGACCACAACATGGACTTTTAAACAACGAACACAACATGGACTTAAAGTACGACCCAGACAGCAACCACAACAAAGACCAGATCAACAATACACTTATTCACCCAGACCTTCTCGTTCCTTAGATCAATATCCTATACACACCTGTTCTCCAAGACCCGACGTTCACCTGCTCTGGGAGGGAGGATGGGGGTGTGGGGGGGGGAGGGGGAGCACTCCATTATGGACGAAATACAAACACAAACAAATCCTCGCCGCTGTGGCCTTCCCATAATGCACGAGGAGGAGGGTTGTTTACATGTGACGTCATACATGAATATATTCTCAAGACAGCATCCATCTTGTGACGTCATGCAAATTACTATATGTACAGGAGAGAGAGAGAGAGAGATTCAAGCTCAAATTCAGAAGGAATAATGCTGGACAAACACGCAGGAGAAGCGTTTCAGAAATTCACCCACACGACTCGCTGGAAATACAATGTGGCTCTCGGAGTGTACCGAGCAGGGCAGTGAGAAAACAACCACCCCAGCTCCTCCCTCACACACCCACAAACATACACACACGGGCGCCCTCAATTCATCACCAACACTCGCTATCCAGTCTTGCAAGTCCCCTTGACGTGTATATATATATATATATATATATATATATATATATATATATATATATATATATATGTAACCGGTCGGAATTTACTGGACTTTATTTTCTCACTTGTCTTGGGGTTTATTAAAGATTATTAGATGGTAATGGCAGTGGAAGCGCCCCTTTGAGAAAAATCCCGAACCAGCACAAGAGCACTTAAATTTACTAACAAAATGAATTGTCCGTGACCCGTGGAAGGATAGCGTCTGTGACTGGGATGAATGAGACACACTGTAAAATTTTAGACACTTATATTCCCTCCAACTACAAACACAATCAAATAATGGTGCACCAATATGCGCACCTCTTAACTTGAACTTAAAACACTACTCTGGGGAATAAAAGTTATACATGATATTGAAATTATTAGAAACTCAGGCAACAATAAATTTAAAGTATTAAGAAATGTTGCTTGCACACATGAAACAGGCCTTAAGGGTTTTCACAGAATAATATCCACCACTGCGGAAGTGGTATAAAAATAAGAAATTATTAATTCCACCATGAATAGGCCTAAAGGGCACTCAATATAATTATGTTACACCAACAGATGCACACCTCCTAACCTAACTTAAACACTACTCTGGGGAACAAAGGTTATATCTGAGATTGAAACTATAAAGAAATTTTAAATGCACACAGCATACATTAGTAACTGAAAAAATAGTATTAACTACACACAAAAATATTGTCACTATTATAAAGACGTTACTGAGTCCAATACCCATGAACCATGCTCCCTAACCTAACACACACACACACAGATTCCACCTGCACTCCGTAGTCGTTTAAGGCACAACCACCAGGCACCCTTAGTTGAAGGACCAAATCAGCCTTTCTCCACCTTGGAAAGTGTACCTCTAAACTCCACTGACTCTTGGCCCCAGTGTGCGTCCCTGTATCACTCAGCTAGCTTCACTTTACCCCCAGGTACATCCATAGAGCGGAAGGGAGTGAGCCAATCAGACCTTGTACAGTTGAGAGAAGCTTTAGCTTCCCGTTAGCAAGAGGGTTTCATTAAGCTGCTTGAGACATGTGGTATTGTGAGTCGAGGTAGAGGAGAGCTGATGACCCCAACGATCGTCCCGTCGTCAGCTGGGCACCCAGACGGCTAGATTCCCTCAAGAGATCCTTTGATACCCCGGTAAACGGTGACAGGCCTACACTGATCGGTCCAATGGCGACAATCGCCACCCTCAATCATCAACGGCAGTCTCAAACGGCAGTCAATCTCTCGCAGTCAAGTGGGTTCTGGCGGAAACCATGAAATGAACTCACTGTTAGCTCTAGTTTACTTTATCACTGCCCTATCTAACCCCTGTCTGAGATTGAATGAGACTTACTTGTTATACTGCAATAGTGCAACACAGGTGACTAGACCACGTGACTATTTCTGTGGACGGACGCGCAGGGATGTCCTGTAGGTCCAATCGCTTTCACGTGACTGAGGACCAGCCAGCGTCGCGTCTCTCCAAGGCGTTAGCTTAGGCCTACGTGACATATTTTCCGCCTAACTAATAACTCCTTGGGACACCCGTAACATTATTCAGACTGATAAACGATCTATAATAATTTCAAATTCAATAATAGCCCCTTAACTTCATGAATCGCATCATTATTAATTCGGCAAATTACATTTAATATCACTTAGGCCTAGTTCCACAACCTCTCGCTATGTGCAGGGAGCGCTCTCTTCCCTCCGACGACCTTGAAAGCTCAGTATCACGAATGGCGCGGTGTTTGAAATAACACTGAAATTTCTGAATATTACATATATATATATATATATATATATATATATATATATATATATATATATATATATATATATATATATATATATATATATATATATATATATATATATATATATAGGTTGTTTCATTGTAGTTCCTCATATGCCAAGATTAACATTGGCATTATTCTGGTGGGTGTGTCTCATAGGTAAGATAAATGCTGTAACTGAAAGATAAACCAATGTATCCACAGACTGCTTCACTCATCTTCTGTTAAATGCTAAGAAACATTAACATATTATACTTAAAAAAAAAATTGATTAATTTGTGTCATAAACTGGAAAACGACTATGATTGTAAACTGAAAATATCGTAAGGTAGACGTGATGATAAACTGTTTCACTGTCCGTGCTAATACAATACAGGGTATTAACATTAATTTTGAGTTAGGTACCGTAGTATATAAATTTTGGTGAGTAGGCCCGCAGAAAAATACCCAAATCGTAATACGGCCCATGACTGAGGAAAGGTTGCCCATGCCTGACCTAACCTAACCTCCTAGAATTGTCTGAACTACTGATTGCATAGCTAAAAGTTCTCAAGATTTCGTGGTTGTACAGAACTGCATTAATACACAAAATGTAAATTGACATAACCTTACACTGCCCTCTTGTGAGCTCTATTTTTGTTGCACTTGTGATGTTTGTAACCATATCCTTGACTGTTTCATTACTGGCCATAGTTAGGACCTCAGATGAAGGTTAGACTCACCAGCGTATTTCACCTTTTGATTAAACACTAATGCTTACGTAACCTAATCCCCCAAGTACTTTATAGTCATATAATATTTTGTTTGTTACAGGAGATAAGTACTGTCGCCCCAAGTGGTCACCAAGAGATGCAAGAGACTCTTATTTGATTGAAAATGGCCAGACTGGTGCATGCTCTATGGCACCTCAGTTACCCAGAGAGATTAGAACACCTACAGCTTTTATGGTACTTTAGACAGGCAAGAGGTGACTTAATTGAGGTTTATAAACATCTTGGAGGACATTCTGGAACCAGTACTTGCCATCAGTGTGTAACAGAGATGTGACCTCCAGCCCAAGCAAAGAGGATAAAAGTAAAAGTTAAGAACAAGACTTTACAAAATTGAACTGCACCATTACAGCTGAAAATGACCTCTACTACCACCACCACCACCACAGCATCACCATGGCACCACTACCACCATAACACCACTACCACCACCACTATTACCTATGGCAAGGTAAATTTTAGGGCAGCTCTCATTCCCTATAGCTATGGGAAATCTTGATTCACTGCAAACTGTTGACAAGTTGTATTTGTCATAACTCTACTACTGTTAGCCATTTGTTTTATCTCTGTCTGTGTGTTTGTCTTCTTTTTATATAATTATATCTATCTGCTCATGTGTATTTCTGTTTGTCTGTATTTCTAATTGACTGTCATCATGTGTCTTTTTCCATTTCTATCCATATCTCAATTTATCTACAAGTTGACAATCCCTTATCCGAAATCCTTGGGACCAGAGGCATTTCGGTTTTTGGAATTTTTCGGTTTTCAGAATGGTTAGGGTTTTTTTTTTTTTTTTTTTATGTGGACTCAGCTCACCGCACTGTCATTGGACCCAATATTGGGGGCTCTAAATAAAATATATTGGGTAATAATATATACTATATATACAATAATATTATTAATATTATTATTAGTTGCTAAGGCTACAATAAAAATCTAGAAAGTCTAGGGCTGTTTCTAACTTTCTTTGATCTTTTCATCTCAGCCTTTTATTATTATTATTATTATTATTTTATTACAGTATTATTGTTAATATTATTATTATTATTATTATTATTATTGTTATCATTCTTATTTTATTTTTGTGTATTTTTTATTAAAATTTGTATTTACTATGAATAATTATTATTATTACTGTATTATCATTATATTATTATTATTATTATAATTTTAATTATAATTATTATTACTATTACATTTTCACCCCCCAGGCCTCAAGGGCCAGTGATCTGTGATTGGGGTGGCTTAACACTAAAAAAATTGCTCCGCAAATTTTTTTCGGTTTTCAGAGCTTTTCGGTTTTTGGAATTTCGGATAAAGGGTTGTCAACCTGTATAACAGGAAATACCTCTGTCTATATACAGTATCTATATATGTATTTACCTGTATGTCAATCTATCTGTCTACAGTATATATGACTTATCTATACAGTGGTCCCTCGGTTAACGAGCACAATCCGTTCTAGAAGGTTGCTTGTTAATCGAAACACTCGTTAACCGAAACCATTGTTTCAATGGGTTTTTGGGTAATTGGTTCCAGTTCACCGAAAATTGCCTAAATTCAACAAAAAGGGTAGAAAAATACACCTACTTTGAGGTGTGTATGTAGAAGGCTCCTGGATGATGATGATGATGATGATGGGAATTAGAATGGGGGTGGAGGAGAAGGGAGAAGAGAAGGCATTGGGGTGGAAGAGAAGTCACCCCCATGGCGCCATTTCACCCATATAATTTTAGTTCTCTTGGTGTAATTCAAGATTATTTTCTTTAAATCAACACTGCACCGCATTATATATTGTCAATATGTAAAATAAATTTCAAAATGATCAATAATTTGCTTGGAAACACAGAAAAAAAGAGTTTAGTTGAAGAGAGTCTCAAGCAAGATCTTACCTCCACTGAAAAGACACAAAGACTGACGCCTGTATGGTGTGTTGAGAGGCTGGATGGCGCGCATAAAACTAGTTTCATTACCTTCAATTATGTTCAATAATTGTTAAAATGACTAAAAAATTTATTATTAAACTTTTAAAATTATTGAATAGTATAAACTTCTTGATATTTGCTAAAATGGTAAGGAATTTTAGCCCTAGAACCGATTACTGTATTGGCGGACTAATACTACAGCTGGTGGACCGCCAAATGCAAGCAAAAACATGTTCAGGTCAGCTCGTAAGAAACTCGTTAATCGAGGGATTGCTCGTTAACCGAAGTTAAGAATCTTATGGAAGGTAACTCGTTAACCGAAATCTCGTTAACCGAGGCGCTCGTTAACCGAGGGACCACTGTACAATATCTATCTGCAAGTATCTATCTTAACTATTGTATTTCCCTCATATTAAAGGCATCCCAAATTTAGCTGAGAATATTTAAGAAAAAGTTACTGTGTTTGTCAAGCATGCAAGGTTTGCAGTCCCAAGAAGGTTCACATAAACCAAATTTTTATAAAACAAACAACTACTGTACTGGATGACTACAAATTCATGAACTTATTTTAATCATAAACTGTTCCGTATATTAAATGTTGTTTTTTCTTTGTTACAGGTGAATTAAAGACTAAACCTTAACTAACAACTCGTGCATGGAGAAACTGCAGTCACAGGTGTGTGTTTCTGTCTTTTTGTACACTGCATCTGTCCATATCTCAGTTTGTCTATAGCTGTCTATCTCTATGTTTCTATGTCTGTATATCTTTCTATCAATCTTTCAATACCTGTAGTCAGTCGGTCTATCTTATCTGACGTCTGTCTATCTTTAAGAGAGGTGTTGGCAGTAATTCAGTAATGTGCAGTGAGTGTGGAAAGTGGGTACACAAGAGGTGCAGTGGACTATATGGTAGACTGCAGGAAGCTGTTGACTTTAACTGTTCTGTATGTGCAGATAATCATGTGTCTTTAGCATGGCTGTAGATACACAACTTTGTGAATGTGTTCCTGGATGATGTGATCAGTGCTGGAGGAAGTTTAGGGAGTTGCTGCCTTTATTGTCAGTATGAAAGGAAGAATGTATATAGCAGTGAAACATGGGCACTTAAAGAGGATGACATATGTAGTCTTGAGTTAGCTGACAGGAAAATGTTATACTGAAAGATAAGAAACACCCTTTCAGAGCTGCTCTTGTTTAAGTGAATTACTACATACATAACTTATTTATAAATTGAGGTATTGTACATTCCATAGTTTATGAAAAAACTTGGGCAAAATTAGTGTTAGTGGCTCTAACTTTTGAAATGATTAGCAACAGCGGCGCTTAAATTGATGGTAATTAGTTTTCGTATTTTCTGTCCTAACGTTACGAGTTAGTGGACACAACACTGACCATCATCATACTGTATATGATTCAGGATGACTGCTGGAGACATTTGTTTGGTTAAAAGTACATCTTATATGGCAGAAATACAGTGTATCTTTCAGTCTCTCTACAGTATTTATTTATACAGTGGTCCCTCGGTTAACGAGCACAATTCATTCTAGAAGGTTGCCTCAGTCAATCGGTGGGTTCAAAGAACTGAACCATTGCTCTGGCCTCGGTAATTGGGTCCCAGCCTGCAAAATCGCCTTTCAACCAACAAAAGAAAAGAATTTACTTGGAGTGCATGCAGAGGCCCTGGATGATGATGAAAAGAGAAGTCATTTCTGATGGTGTTATTTCACCATAAAATTTTTAGTTTTATAATTAACATCATCAGATTGCACGTCAATATGTGAAATTTATGTCAAAATGACCAATAATTTGCTTGTAAACACAGAAAAAAGCGTTTAGTTGAAGAGAGTCTCAAGCAAGATGTTACCTCCACTGAAAAGACACAGAGACTGATGCCTCTTTGGTGTGTTGACAGGCTGTTTGGCATGCATAAAACAAGTTTCCTGTACTTCAATTATGTTCAGTAATTGTTAAAATGACTAAAAAATTTAATATTAAACTTTTAAAATTATTGAATAGTATAAACTTCTTGATATTCACTAAAACAGTAAGGAATTTAAGCCCTAGAACCGATTACTGTATTGGCGGACTAATACTACAGCTGGTGGACCGCCAAATGCAAGTGAAAACATGTTGAGGTCGGCTCGTAAGAAACTCGTTAATCGAGGGATTGCTCGTTAACTGAAGTTAGGAATCTTATGGAAGGTAACTCGTTAATCAAAATCTCGTTAACCGAGGCACTCGTTAACCGAGGGACCACTGTACTGTATTTCTGTCTATCACTCAGTCCATCTATCTATATATTTCACTCCATCTATTTATATATTTCAGTCCATCTATATATATTTCAGTCCATTTATCTATGTATTTCAGGCCATCTACAGTGGCCCCTCGGTTAACGAAATTTCGGTTAACGAATTACCTTCCATAAGAATATTCAATTCGGTTAACGAATTCCTCTCAACATGTTTTTGCTTGCTCACCAGCTGGAATATTAGTCCGCCAATACAGTAATCGGTTCTAGGGCTTAAATTCATTCCCATTTGAGTAAATATCTTGAAGGTTGTACTATTCAATAATTTTCCAAGTTTTATATTAAATTTTTTAGTCATTTTAACAATTATTTAACATAATTGAAGTACAGGAAACTAGTTTTTAGTGCGCCAAACAGCCACTCAACTCACCAAACAGGCATCAGTTTGTATCTCTGGTCAGTAGAGGTAACATCTTGCTTGAGACTCTCTTGAACATAAACTATTTTTACGTTTTTACAGTACAATTATTGGTAAGTCTGAAATTTATTTTACACTTTGACAATATATAGTGCAGTGCAGTGTTGATTTAAAGAAAATAATCTTGAATTACACCTAGTGAACTTAAAATTTTATGGGTGAAATGACGGTATGAAGCATGGGGTGATTTCTCTTTCATCCCCACTTCCTTCTCTTCTCCCTTCTCCTCCACCCCCCACTTCTAATTCCTTTCATCATCATCAACCAGGAGCCTTCTACATACACACCTCAAAATAAGTGTACTTTACTGCTTTTATTTTTATTTTGTATGTAATTTTCGGTGAGCTGGAACCAATTACCCAAAATCTCATTGAAACAATGGTTTCGGTTAACGAAATTTTCGGTTAACGAACGACCTTCTGGAACGAATTGTGTTTGTTAACCGAGGGACCACTGTATCTATATCTTTCAGTCCATCTATCTATATCTTTCAGTCCATCAGCCTATATCTGTCTTATATGCACCTTAGATAGCACTATTAACCAAAATTTGTATTAAAGAATTGAGCTCAATCACCAAGAATACCGCCAAATTATTGTCATTAGTTGAAGGTGTAATAGACCCCAGTCCTTAGGCCCCAACATAATTACCAGACCATTAGCATTATGGCCCAACAGGACTGAGCTACACTGAAAATGGTTTGGATAGGTTGGGACCTATTGGAACTGCAGCCTATTTACTTTGAGGCCAATTTGTTCAACTATTTGTGCCATATATGTGATTAAACTCAGTACTTTAATTGATGCCATTCACTGAGTTGACAGTGCATGTGATTAATACCAGGAATACAAATATTTTCAGGAAAATGTCCAATATATTCAACAACTAGACCACTTTAGTATTATAAA
>NW_024741640.1:0-9869 GCF_018991925.1 Homarus americanus | reverse complement strand
CCTCAGTGTGAAGCTGACTGGTTGCTCAGGGTTGTGAAACTGTACTGGCTTTGTCAATAAATTTGTTAAACTAAGAGCTCAAGGTTCATTTGGCGATTAGTCTTGTCGCCTCCTCTGAATGCTTTCTAGGATTATATATCGATTCTGTATTATGGTGAGAAGAATGAATGCGTAATCCATGTGAGGTTTCACACACACACACACAGACCTGCGAAATGGAGGCTTTTAGGGGGGATGACCACTGCTGCCCTTGAATCCCAGATGGGGTTTTTTGGTGGTTAAAAACTACTTACTGCCACCACTGCGTTTACTGTGTTAGTGGCAACAAAACTACTTACTGCCACCACTCTTTCTTTATGGTGAGTGGCAACAAAACTACTTACTGCCACCACCACTCCTTTACTGTGGTGAGTGGATGGTAAAACTTTTTACTGGCAACTAATTTAGTTTGTGGTAGGTGGCAACAAACTACTTACTGCCACCACCATCTTTATTTTGTGTGAGTGGCAATAAAATACTGCAATCACCACCACTCCTTTACTGTGAGTAGCAATTACTTTATGCTATCATTTTACTTTTGTGGTGGTGGGTAGAAAACTTTTACTGCACCACCACTCCTTTACTGTGGTGGCAACAAAATTTACTGCCACCACCACTCCTTTACTGTGGTGAGTGGCAACAAAACTACCTACCACCACTCCTTTACTGTGGTGAGTGTAGCTCACTTCTACTACCTACCACTCCTTTACTGTGGTGAGTGCTTGCTCTGCTCTGCACCACCACCCACTCGCTACTGTGGTGGTACTCAAGCTCTGCTGCCACCACCACTCCTTTACTGTGGTGAGTGGCAACACTACTGTCCAAATGGAGGTATTTCTGCAGCTTCACTTATGCTTGGAATCTCTCTCTCTCTCTCCCTCTCTCTCTCTTTCCTCCTCTACCTCCAACTCCTACTTCCTCCTCTACCCTGCCTACTCCTCCCTCCCTTCCCTCCCCGACATATCTAGTCTTAAAATGTTCCGTCCGTATCACCTCTCCCTTCCTCCTTCACCTCTCCCCTTCCTTCTCCTACTCTCCCACTCCCCTTCTCTCCACCTTCCCTCTTCCCTTTGTCTGCCTCTCTTCCTCATACCTCTCTCCCCATCTTTCTCCCCTCTCCTACCATACCCATCTAAAGAGATCCATCAGATTTTCTCCCCACCTGACCCTATCCTCCTCCTCCTCCTCCTCACCCCTCTTCTTCTTCTTCCTTCCCGAACCCCTTGTCTCCCCCACCTCCTCCTCCCTCTCCAACCCCTTGACAGACTTAAAGTATCAGCCGAGTTTTAATTGGTCTATTACACATAGATTATAGTAGCCTGGACCATCTATTTGTCATTCTTCCCTCCCAAGTGACAAACTTCCAGCAGGTTGACGCACGCTTAACAAGAAGGTACGCTTGACAAGGAGGTACGCTTAATGAGAAGGTACGCTTATGGAGAAGGACAAGAAGGTACACTTAACGAGAAGATACGCTTAACGAGAAAGTATGCTTAATGAGGAAGTATGCTTAACGAGACGGTAAGCTTAACAGGAAGGTACGTTTAGCAAGAAGGCATGCTTAACAAGAAGGTACGCTTAACGAGGAGATACGCTTAACTAGGAGATATGCTTAACAGGAAGGTATGCTTAACTACGAGATACATATAATGAGAAGGTATGTGTAACAACAGTATTTCCACTCTAACCTGACCCATAAACCCCGCCCCTCGTCTACAGCTACAAATAGCTGATTGGTCCCCTGAGCGTTTTACCCCCCTGGACTGTACATATACAGTATAAGAGCGTGTTTATATCAACCTTTTATGATGAATATATAAAATTTTCTAACATCCTCTCTGAGGTACTAATAATGCCTTGAAATAATTTTCATTTTGATATTCCAGATATTTAACATTATTTTAGATAATAACAGGTCTGTTAACCTGTTATGAACACATTTGTGTTTGAATTTTCTATGAACCAATTAGCTATTAATATAAAAGAGGGGCGTGGCTTACGGGCCAGGTTAGCGTGGAAAAGGTATAAGAGGTAGATTTAACGAGGAGATACGCTTAACGAGGAGGTACGCTTAATGAGGAGATACTCATAACAAGAAGGTATGCTTAACTAGGAGGTATGCTTAACAAGAAGGAACGCTTAACAGGAAGGTACACATAACTAAGAGGCACATTTAATGAGGAATGCTTAACGAGAAGGCATGCTTAACGAGGAGGTGCATTCAACAGGAAGGTACGCTTAACGAAAAGGTACGCTTAACGAGAAGGTACGCTTAACGAGAAGATACGCTTAACAGGAACGTACGCTTAACAGAAATGTATGCTTAACAGGAAGGTATACTTAATGGGAAAGTACGCTTAATGGGAAGGTACGATTAACGAGGCAGTACGCTTAACGAGGAGGAAGAGAAAGCACACTTAACGAGGAGGTACGCTTCACAAATTGGTATGCTTAACGAGGAGGTACGCTTACAAAGAAGGAAGAGAAGGTACGCACCCCCTGGCAATGACAGACCTTGGCATTGACAGACCTTGGCAATGAAAGATCCTGACAGTGACAGACCCTGACAGTTACAGACACTGAATTATCAGACCCTGACAGTGACAGACCCTGGCGATGACAGGCCCTGACAGTGACCGACTTTCGCAATGACAGACCCTGATAGTATCAGAACCTGACAATGGCAGACCCTGGCAATGAGAGACCATAGCAATGACAGACCCTGCCAATGACAGACCCTGGCAAAGACAGACCCTGGTAAAGACACACCCTGGCAAAGACACACCCTGGCAAAGACACACCCTGGCAAAGACAGGCCCCGGACAGTGAGAGCCCCTGCAATTAAAGGTATAATGGTTTACTAATAATTTTATCTGGTTTTAAAACATATATGTAAATGACAGTAAATGATTATCCGGCAAAAATACTTATTTTTATATATATTTTATTAAGTATAAATCATCGCCGTCCTAATATTTATTCACTGATTACATAAAATTTAAAACAAGTACAGTATACATAACTGAGTGATGGTTCGCGATTCTCTTTATTATATATATATATATATATATATATATATATATATATATATATATATATATATATATATATATATATATATATATATATATATATATATATAGGTCTTGAAGAAAATGGAAACAACAGAGTACCTTAGCTTTCGTCTTTATTCCATTTTCCCGTGTGATTTTATCAAATTTATCCACGTTTTCATTGTGGATTTACATGAAATATATATATATATATATATATATATATATATATATATATATATATATATATATATATATATATATATATATATATATCTTGATTAGTGGATGACATCATTATGACCTGACCTCATGTTTTTAAGGTCACCCTGTATATTTAAGGCTCTCTCTGTCCATGTAATCCAGTTGCCTCTGAAGATGTCTTGAATAAAGACGAAAGCTAAGGCGATCCGTTGTTTCCCTTTTCCCGTGTGATTTTACAAGATTTATCTTATCCACGTTTTCATTGTGGATTTAAATGAAATATATATATATATATATATATACTTCATTTTTAGTCCTTATAACACGCGGACTTTGAACATATAATCAACGACCTCACCAGCAAGGAATCGAACCCTCGACCTACTGGGTGGGACTAGGGAACGCTTACCGGCTAGCCCACAAGGACACTAAAAGCAGTTCTAGACTCTGTTATATTTCACACAAAGCCTGTTCATCGAGCTGATGGCGCCGTGAACCTCATTGGGAAACTGCCCGTGCCTCTTATGTGGTGTCAGTAGCATTTTACCGAATCCAGCTGGTATGAAACGCGAGGTACTATATATACTTCATTTTTAGTCCATATAACACGCGGACTTTGAACATATATATATATATATATATATATATATATATATATATATATATATATATATATATATATATATATATATATATATATATATATATATATATATATATATGTATATATATATATATGTAATATTCATAAATTTCAAATGCCCGGCCATTAGCGATACTGAGCGTTCAAGGTGGTCTGAGGGAAGAGAGCGCTCCCTGCACATAGCGAGAGGTTGTGGAACTAGGCCTATATGATATTAAATGTAATTTGTCGAATTAATAATGATGCGATTCATGAAGTTAAGGGACTATTATTGAATTTGAAATTATTATAGATCGTTTATCAGTCTGAATAATGTTACGGGTGTCCCAAGGAGTTATTAGTTAGGCGGAAAATATGTCACATAGGCCTAAGCTAACGCCTTGAGAGGACACGAGGCGGGCTCTCTCTCAGTCACGGGGAGCATTCAGACAAACAAGACGTCCGTCACAGAAATAGTCACGTGGCCTAGTCACCTGTGTTGCACTATTGCAGTATAACAAGTAAGTCTCATTCGATCTCAGACAGGGTTAGATAGGGCAGTGGTAAAGTTAACAAGAGCTAACAGTGAATTCATTTCAGGGTTTCCGTCAGAACTCACTTGACCGGAGTTGACCGGAGTTGACTGCGAGAGTGATGACCGCGAGAGATTGACTGCCGTTTGAGACTGCCGTTGATGATTGAGGGTGGCGATTGTCGCCATTGGACCGATCAGTGTAGGCCTGTCACTGTTTAGCGGGGTATCAAAGGATCTCTTGAGGGAATCTAGCCGTCTGGGTGCCCAGCTGACGACGGGACGATCGTTGGGGTCATCAGTTTCTCCTCTACCTCGGCTCACAACACCACATGTCTCGAGCAGCTTAGTGAAACCCTCTTGCTAACGGGAAGCTAAAGCTTCTCTCAACTGTACAAGGTCTGATTGGCTCACTCCCTTCCGCTTTATGGATGTACTGGGGGTAAAGTGAGGCCAGCTGAGTGATACAGGGTCGCACACTAAGACCATGAGTGAATCGGCTGCTTGTCCAATTAACCAGTCCGTTCACACATATTTATATTTGGGTTTTAAGTAACGAAACCCAAACGGTAGTTCCTTTGTTTTATTATAAAAGGTTGTATATATAATTCCTGAGTGTATATCAACCGTAAGTCTCACTGTCTAGGAGTGAATGAGAAAGGGACGGCGTTTATGTATGATAAACATTCGGTCACGTCCTTACGATATGAGTTGAGGTGAGCTACTGAAGCTTAGGGGCATCGCAGTGCGTGCTTACAGAAATGCTGAGCTATGGGTCTCGCCCTCTTGGGTAAGTTGCCCGCTCACGTGTCCATATCATGTCTCACTCATAGACAGTGGAAAGTTACAGGGGGTGAATCTGAATATAATATCAGATATATTGACCCATTTATATAATACGTTCTGTTGATAAGACAGAGGCCTATTACATCGCTCGGTCACCTACCAGCCGAGCTCCGTGAGGCCTAAATAACTCACAGAGTACAGTACATCCTAGACAACCCTAACCATGTTATAAACAGATATGTAGACACTAAGCTGGGGAAATTACTGTAGGGGTATTCTCTACTACAGGGGACCTAGACTTTTGTGTCGTACGGGTTAGTATGTTATGAACAATGTTGAATTTGGATGATACTGCTCGGTAATAACAGAACAGGAACATAATTGCCAGAATTAACAGAATAGAGGGAATCGTAAGACTTGGTAGTGCAAATTCCCGTGACAGGTAAAATGGCAAGTTATTATTCAAATCAGCAAAATGTGTCTCGTTCAAGAAAGCTAAAACTTTTAATTTCTCTGATACTATTTGAATATCCTTGATAGTGAAATTCATTATAGGAAGTGGAATTAAAGCAGACTTGAGTTTTCGATTTAACGCAAAATGCTGATGAGTAGGTGTTACGAACCCTCCTTTTGACATTGGTTCTCTAATAGTTAAGGGCCAGGCAAAAAGGGGAGAGTGATGGTCTGAGTTGGGTTTTGAGTTGGGCTGAGCAAGAAATGGAGTTGCTGGCTGCGAGTTGAATACGGCAGAGTTGAAGGTGGCTTCTAAGTTGTTCTCTCCTTTGAGACAGTGCTGCTTTTTTAGGGGTCGAAGATGTTAGCGGGAGAGAAAGTGGAAGACAGGAATGCTGCGTTTAGCAAAGGGGTAAGATAAGTTTCTTAGAACAAATTTTAGGGGAATTAGTGTGTATGTTTTCTCAGCACATGAGGTCAGTGCTGTCTTTTTAGGGGTCGATTGTAATATTCAGAAATTTCAGTAATTTCAAATATATAAATGCTTGATACCAGAGCAGATTCGGGTCGTCTGAGGAAAGCGCTCCCTGCACATAGCGAGAGGTTGTGGAACTAGGCTATATGATAAATGTAATTTGCCGTATTAATAATGATGCGATTCTTTGTGAGTTGAGGTTTCTTGTTAATTTGTGAAATTGTATAGATCGTTTATCGGTCTGAATAATGTCACGAATTGTCCCCAGGAGTTGATAGTTAGGCGGAAAATATGTCAACGTGGGCTAAGCTAACTTGCCTTCAGAGGACGAGGCGGGCTCTCCAGTCACGGGGAGACATTGAGGACAAACAAGGCGTCCTGGCGTCCGTCACAGGAGGATAGTCACGTGGCCTAGTCACCTGTGTTGCACTATTGCAGTATAACAAGTAAGGTCTCATTACGATCTCAGGCAGGGTTAGATGGGAGCAGTGGTAAAGTAAACTAGAGCTAACAGTGAGTTCATTTCAGGGTTTCGTCAGAACCCACTGACCAGGTTTGACTGCGAGTGATGACTGCGAGAGAGATTGACTGCGTTGATGATTGGGGGTGGCGATTGTCGCCATTGGACCGATCAATATGGGCCTGTCACTGTTTAGCCCAGGATATCAAAGGATCCTCTTGAGGGAATCTAGCGTCGTTTAGCTGACAGCGGGACGATCGTTAGCCTCATCAGCTCTCCTCTACCTCGGCTCACAGCACCACGCCTTCAGGCAACGCTAGTGAAACCCTCTTGCTAACGGGAAATAAAAAGCTTCTCCTCAACATACCAAAGGTCTGATTAGGCTCCCTCCTTCGCTTTATGGATGTACTGAGAGGGTAAAGTGAGGGCCAACTGGAAGGTGATACAGGGTCCGCACACACAAGTTCATGAGTCTAGGGGGATACCTAGAGGAACATTTATACAATACCGGTGTATATTTGAGTTGGGTGGAGCATGAACCACGGGTATTTAATTACGGACCCAGTAACAAACCAATAATAGGCGACAATATATTTGGTGTAGTTGATACATTTCTCAGTTACTGATATTGTCGTGGCGTGTGTGATTTAATATTTCTTAGAAACAATTTTGATATTATTGTTTTGAATGTTTGTGTCACTAAGTGGAACCAGAGTGATACTGTGATTTGATTCTTTTAATGCATTAATTTTCTTTATAATTCCGATCTCAGTTATAACCTTTGTTCCCCAGGTAGTGTTTAAGTTAGGTTAGGAAGTGTGCATCTGTTGGGGTGATATAATTTGTTGAATTACAAGGCCTATTCATTGAAAGAGTATTTAATTTCTTATTTTTATTACCATTTTCTCATTTGATATTATGTTGTTGGTGCCCTTAAAAGGCCTATTCATTGTAGAGTATTTAATTTCTTATTTTTTAATACCATTTTCTAAGTATTTGATATTATTTTGTAGAAAGCCCTTAAGGCCTGTTTCATGTGTGCAAACAACATTTTTCTTAACTTCAAATTTATTGTTGCCTGGAGTTTCTAATAATTTCTATATCATCATATAACTTTTATTCCCCAGAGTAACGTTTTAAGTTCAAGTTAAAGTGCGCATATTGGTGTACCATTATTTGATTGTGTTTGCTTAATTGTTGGAGGATATAGTATCTAAATTTACGTTATACCATAATTTACATCTGATCACAGACGCTATCCTTCCGGGTCTGCGACAATTCATTGTTTGAACAAATTTAAAATGTTTATATTGCTCTGATTAAAAGGATTTTTTCTCCGAGCGCTTCCTGCCATTTACATATATAATCTTTAATAAACCCCAAGTCAAGTGAAAATACAGGGTCAGTAAATTTACAAATGATTTACATATATGAAATTTACCTCCTACTACGTTTATTATTTTACACAGTCTGTAATTGTTTCGTGTTATATTAACAAGTCCAACTTTTTTATTACAACAATAGTTGAAATAATAGTATGAATAAACTTGTATTTTGAAAAAGTTTGAGAGCGAACCTTCACTCCTTATTGTTCTGCAGGTGGACCACTCTGAGCTGCTCCCCTTTATGGTGGAGACTCTTGGTAGTTTTTTACGATTAGTCGACAATATATTTAGAACCTCCAAATGCTTCATGAAATTGACAATAATGAAAAGTATTGTATAAATGATGCTTTGAAGAATCAAAGATTTTGCTTCAAAGGAAAATTCTCCTGAGGTTAAAGTTCCTCAATATGTTTCACTGGAGTGAGTTTTTTCTCTCGGGCGGAAAAATATACTCGCAGGGATTTTGCTTACAAGGCCGTTGTATAATTACTATAGCCCAGGACCTGTTGTACCTATCAGAGTAGATGGACCAGGAATCCGAGTAAAATTATTCAAAGAAAGCACCGATTTCTCCTGCCGTAAAATCTTTGGAAAACATACACAAACAAATATACAAATAAACAAACAGACAGACTGACTTCTTTTGTTTTATATATATAGATTATTATTATTATTGTTGTTGTTGTTAATTTTATTATTACCATTATTATTATTATTATTATTATTAATTAATTATTATTATTATTATTATTATTATTATTATTATTATTATTATTATTATTATTATTAAACATACACACACACACACCCACATACACACATACATGTTCACTACACACACACATATGTTCACCACACACACACACACACACACACATACACAGACACAAACACAGATACACATGTTCCCACACACACACACACACACACACACACACACACATATGTTCTCTACACACACATACACACATTTCCACCACACACACACACACAGACACGCACACATGCAGAGATACCCATGTTCACTACACATACACATGTTCACACACACACACAGATACACATGTTCACTACATACACACACACATGTTCACTACATACACACAGACACACACACACAGATACACATGTTCAGTACACACATACAAATGTTCTTCCACACACACACACACACACACACAGATACACATGTTCACTGCACACAAACATATGTTACACACACACACACACACTTACACACACACCAAATACACACACAAAAACATATGTTCCACACACACACACACACACACAGATTTACATGTTCACTACACACACACACATATGTTCACTCACACACACATTCACACACACACACACACACAGATACACATGTTCACTACACACAAACGTATGTTCACTCACACACATACACACACACACACACACACACACACACACACACACACACACACACACAGATATACATGTTCACTACACACACACACCCACACACACAGATACACATGTTCGCTACACAAGCGCATGTTCACACACACACACACACACATGTTCACACACACACACACACACACACACAGACACATATACATGTTCACTACACACACACACATGTTCTCTACACACACACACACACACACACACACACAGATATATTTGTTCACTACACACACACACATATATTCACTACACACACACACACATACACACACAGATACACATTTTCACTACACACAAACATATGTTCACACACACACACACACACACACACACACACACACATATGTTCACCACACACACACACACACACACACATATGTTCACTACACACACACACACACACACACAGATACACATGGC